>NC_060189.1:55976715-56011715 GCF_021184085.1 Oncorhynchus gorbuscha | reverse complement strand
AAAACACAATAACGTAAGCATCATTACAAATGAATTGTATGTGCAGAGCTCAATAAAACCTCCTTTATAGTACATTTAAAGAGAAATCCAGGAGGTATGTATTCTGAACAGAAAACTGGCGTACACATAGTATGCAACTTCATATTGTATTTATGGAACTAGCATGTATTCTGGGGAAAATAGTATAGGCTACTACACACCATGTAAAACGACATAATATAAGGCTCTAGCAGCTGTGTGTGTGTAGAAATGCTACCTTGAGTAAAACCAAATGAAAATCTGGGGTCATTTTCTGGCCCTTATGTCACGTTGATTAATAACAGCGGACATTATAGTTACTGATGCCTCCAGGGCTCCGAATCACGAAACAGAGGTTCATTTTCTCTGTCTGAATGTGTTATCAGAAATGGCCTTTGAACTCAGAGTAAATGGTATATACAATAACACCTATACCAAGGGGAAAAAACAGCCAGACTTAAAATGTTCCATTTGATAAACTGAGCAAAATATAAAGCAACGTACAGTTAAATATACAGTTAAACTGTAAAATAAAGAAATATATAACCGACTGGAAACATTTGAGTACACTGCATATTTCTAACAGCCGTTAGCCACGTAGTGTAGAAATACAAACAACAAAGAAATGAGGAATACACGCTACTATCATGTACAGTACCTCAGGCAAACGTCCCGGCAATATTACTGTGATTTCAGTGCATCCATTGGATACTGAAACGTTACAGCATCAATACCAGCAACTCTTAATGCAATTCCCAATGCTCAAATGAAATGAACCTAAAAAGCAGCCCATTGGTGGAGACACACATACATCCCCAGCTCTACAGATACAACCTGCCTCACCAGTTACCTTAGCAACCAGTAAACACACTAAAGTGCTTGATAATGATTGGTCCTCCTCTCCAATTGGAACGGTGACTTCTCATACCTGACAGGAAATCTATAGGTCTGGATCACATTCCGGAAGGCTATTCTGGAGGGGCTATTGGGCCCTAATTATCAATCTACGTCTCTTTGTGGGCATTAGAGTGGTCCTCAACCTTAGAGCATGATGGCCCAACATGTGCGTGCGTGCGTGTGCGTGTGCGCGTGCGAGCGAGCATGCATGTGTGTATGTGCGCGCGTGTGTGTGTTGAAAGGAAGAAGAGCAGTAAAGGGAGGACAGGGAGAGGGAATGGTGCTGAATGTGTGAAACGTATGTTATCCCCCTGGAACAGACGACGGGACAGAACCAGAAATGTTCTTTCCAGCCGGTCTTCACGTGTGACTTCTGTGTCACTAATCAGCAGTGCTGCAGCTCAAACACATCATCGTAAACACGCTGGTCATTCACCGCGGACCCAAACACCTAGTCCCCCATAGTGACGTGTGCTTTTCTAACGGGCCCGGCGGCGAGGGGAAGTGGTTTCACTGAGCGACTCCCCTCTGAAATAACAAGCAAACAGCTGAACACATAACAGGCCCATTAATACTAGGCCTCCATTTCGGGGTAAAACGATGTGGAAAAGACATGTCAGAGTGTAGAGTCTGGGGGTCGTTCCACTGCTCTGAAATCATTATACATAGAGGATATTAGACTACTAGGGTCTTGTTGGTTCTTACATACTCAGCCTGCTAGCTCTAGATGACTACATACTAACCTACCTCCATCCTCTACTCTTCCAATAGGCTGACAGAACAAAGGGCACTGAGTGAGTCAGGGAAGTTTGCAACACCCTCCACTAATTTCAAGGTGAGCGGAATAGTAAAATAACGTGAATGGCCTAGTGCCATTAGAAACCAGAAGAGGCCCCCTTTACCTCAGTGGAAAGGGCACATGAAGGGTCTATCCTGATACTGACTGAGAGAAACGGATCATCAGGATCCATGTCTAGTCTACCTGGTAGCCAGATTCAAACATCAGGATCCATGTCTAGTCTACCTGGTAGCCAGATTCAGACATCAGGATCAATGTCTAGTCTACCTGGTAGCCAGATTCAAACATCAGGATCAATGTCTAGTCTACCTGGTAGCCAGATTCAAACATCAGGATCAATGTCTAGTCTACCTGGTAGCCAGATTCAAACATCAGGATCAGTGTCTAGTCTACCTGGTAGCCAAATTCAAACATCAGGATCAGTGTCTAGTCTACCTGGTAGCCAGATTCAAACATCAGGATCAATGTCTAGTCTACCTGGTAGCCAGATTCAAACATCAGGATCAATGTCTAGTCTACCTGGTAGCCAGATTCAAACATCAGGATCAGTGTCTAGTCTACCTGGTAGCCAGATTCAAACATCAGGATCAGTGTCTAGTCTACCTGGTAGCCAGATTCAAACATCAGGATCAATGTCTAGTCTACCTGGTAGCCAGATTCAAACATCAGGATCAGTGTCTAGTCCACCTGGTAGCCAGATTCAAACATCAGGATCAATGTCTAGTCTACCTGGTAGCCAGATTCAAACATCAGGATCAGTGTCTAGTCTACCTGGTAGCCAGATTCAAACATCAGGATCAATGTCTAGTCTACCTGGTAGCCAGATTCAAACATCAGGATCAGTGTCTAGTCTACCTGGTAGCCAGATTCAAACATCAGGATCAATGTCTAGTCTACCTGGTAGCCAGATGCAAACATCAGGATCAGTGTCTAGTCTACCTGGTAGCCAGATTTAATCATCAGGATCAATGTCTAGTCTACCTGGTAGCCAGATTCAAACATCAGGATCAATGTCTAGTCTACCTGGTAGCCAGATTCAAACATCAGGATCAATGTCTAGTCTACCTGGTAGCCAGATTCAAACATCAGGATCAATGTCTAGTCTACCTGGTAGCCAGATTCAAACATCAGGATCAATGTCTAGTCTACCTGGTAGCCAGATTCAATCATCAGGATCAATGTCTAGTCTACCTGGTAGCCAGATTCAAACATCAGGATCAATGTCTAGTCTACCTGGTAGCCAGATTCAAACATCAGGATCAATGTCTAGTCTACCTGGTAGCCAGATTCAGACATCAGGATCAATGTCTAGTCTACCTGGTAGCCAGATTCAAAAGAGGAAGTCAGATGATGGTGAAGTCAGAGGTAAAAGGCACAAGACAGGCTTTTGGAAAGCGAGCGAGCAGGTGAGGAAGCTGTGTGTGTGTGTGTGTGTGGACGGCGTGACGTGAGACCTTATGACTTGAGACAGTGTAATCATGGGCAGCACCTTCCATTACATGAGCTGGCTGACAGGGTCGGAGGGTGACGGGCGCTGGCGTCTACTCTGGTAGAAAACGGTGCCCGGAGAAGACAGACTGATAATGGGTTGGCATTAATCGAGTAAATTACATGGAGATGTGTCTCGGACAATTCACGCAAAGCTCAAGTCAATAACCAGAGAAACATCTGTGTGATTTAGAAAGGAAACAGGCCTAACCACTGGCTAAATTACACTAGGATTATGATATGAGAAGACAACATGAAGTCTCACACACACACACACACACACACACACACACACACACACACACACACACACACACACACACACACACACACACACACACACACACACACACACACACACACACACACACACACACACACACACACACACACACACACACACACACACACGGGTCAGGCATTCCAGCACATCTCACAGATACAAATCCACTGACTCAACTGCATGAGTGCAATTCAAAAGGCCAGAACATATGGCATAGGTTTCTGCGTGTAGAATAATACGCTGTCAACCCCCCTCTAAATGCTGTAGTTATTGTCACGCTCTCCCATCAGGGCCTGAGGGGTTCACCAGTATAATGAGGGTGTGAGTGGGGATACAGGCCTCATTACCAGATATAAAGCCTGTGTTTATCACTTACAGTGAGTGACAGAGCCAAGGACCTTGAAATGTTTCTGTGCCACACTGTCTCAGCCTTCAAGGCGCTCGTTTCATGACATCACAAAGCGCTCAAGGTTCTGCTGGAGAAACGGGCGACGACACACACACACGACAGTGGGATCTTATTAAAGCAATGCTTGATGTGTACTCTCTGCCTTGACATTGTGTGGTGCAGTAGAGAAGCCAGCTAGAGACACACAGAGGGGTCGGCTATCGCCTCGTTGTCTCGCGCTCCTCTTCCAATTTTCTCACGTCCGCCGACAAGCCGTCCCAAGAGGGTCTCATTTAAAGTGGGGAAACTGTCCGCCCAGGGTGCGTGTCCTTGTCGTGTTCTGAGAGGGAATGCAAATATTCCTAGGAATAAGGAATTCCTTACAGAACGATGGGAGGAGGGGTTACTAGACAAAAGAGAGATGCTGAAACAATTGGTTTCTGAAGAAGATTCCCCCCTCGCACTTGATCTCTTGCCCTCAAGTTTAAAACGGCCACATAACACCATCAGGTTAACTCAGACAAAGAGTTTGGGGGGGGGGGGGGGGTAGAAAGACCAAGGAGAAAAATGAAGGCCTAAAAGCACTACGGCGAACAAAAGTCATCGAATGTCGACGTCTGACAGCCACTTCAATTCTGAAATGATGCCCCTGTCAACGCCGCGCTCGCAGAGTATTGATTTCTCCTGCTGAGGAAAAAATATAATCTCATCCAGCCAAACAGATCCCAGAGGCATGCATCGTCCCGATAGTGGCCATCAAGGTTAACGCAGGCGCAACACTTATCAAAGTATCTCTCTCATCCCTCTCTCCTGTCCCTCGCCTGTGGCTGCTGTGGGTTTTTAATGGACTAGTCACAATGCCTAGTTGGCAGGACTCTTCATCTCTCCTCCCAGCGGCATCCTCTCCTCTCTTTCACTCTCTCGCTCGTCTCGTTCCCTCTCCCATTCTCTCTCATCCCCCCCATCCCTCCCTGCTCAAACCAGCAGCTGTGTCAAGCCCCGCTCCAATCAGTAGCTACCATTAGTCTAAGCTGGGCTGAAGGTTCCATCCACTCTGACTCCAGAAGCACTCCAAGGTCGCGCCAGCACGTGACGAATCACACCTGTTAACTGTCCTCTCCGGGGTGAAAAATAGTCAAATGAAGGCAGAGGCGCTGCAGATGAAAAATAATCCACTTCTTCTGGAACGCTGGCTAGCGCTCGGCTAGTTGTCTGGATGCAGAGTAATGATTCCAAACAGAAGAGATAACAATAGGAACGCACCAAGGACATGCCCTTTCTTCTTTTAGCGCTGTACATTTAACTCCACATCAGGATTGTGTCTGCCTTAAAAATGCATTCAATTTCACTTGAGAATGTGCTTATTCCACATATTTAATTTGAAGAATACACAGCCTTATTCAATACCATACAACATAATTATCCTTTCCAAGAATTCCTCTCCAACTCCTCAGTAAAATGAAATCAATAAAATGATGTCCCTCTATGGGATAACAAAGATGGTAGGCAAGGCAAGAGCCCTACTCCAGAGACTAAAGTGTCAGTTTGCATGTAGTAAAGGGGACTAGGCAGTCGGGAGGAGGTGCTAGTATATGTGCTATTCACAGCTCTGGGTCAGCTGGGCAAAGATAATGATGTGAGGAGCGGTGCAAGAGGCATCACCTAGGGACTTAATTACACACAGAGAAGAGCCAGACACTGTGATACTAGTCTCTCTCCCCCTCTCCCGGGTAAGTACTCTCTCTCTCCCGGGTAAGTTCTCTCTCTCTGAGGGTAGAGGTAAACAGAGATATAGAATACTGCTGGGTAAGTACTCTCTCTCTGAGGGTAGAGGTAGACAGAGATACAGAATACTGCTGGGTAAGTACTCTCTCTCTGAGGGTAGAGGTAGACAGAGATATAGAATACTGCTGGGTAAGTACTCTCTCTCTGAGGGTAGAGGTAGACAGAGATATAGAATACTGCTGGGTAAGTACTCTCTCTGAGGGTAGAGTACAGAGATAGAGAATACTGCTGGGTAAGTACTCTCTCTCTGAGGGTAGAGGTAGACAGAGATACAGAATACTGCTGGGTAAGTACTCTCTCTCTCTGAGGGTAGAGGTAGACAGAGATATAGAATACTGCTGGGTAAGTACTCTCTCTCTGAGGGTAGAGGTAGACAGAGATATAGAATACTGCTGGGTAAGTACTCTCTCTCTGAGGGTAGAGGTAGACAGAGATAGAGAATACTGCTGGGTAAGTACTCTCTGAGGGTAGAGGTAGACAGAGATATAGAATACTGCTGGGTAAGTACTCTCTGAGGGTAGAGGTAGACAGAGATATAGAATACTGCTGGGTAAGTACTCTCTCTCTCTCAATCACCACCTTCCGGAGACACCTGAAACCCCACCTCTTTAAGGAATACCTAGGATAGGATAAGTAATCCTTCTCACCCCCCCCCTTTAAGATTTAGATGCACTATTGTAAAGTGACTGTTCCACTGGATGTCATAAGGTGAATGCACCAATTTGTAAGTCGCTCTGGATAAGAGCGTCTGCTAAATGACTTAAATGTAAATGTCTCTGAGGGTAGAGGTAGACAGAGATATAGAATACTGCTGGGTAAGTACTCTCTCTGAGGGTAGAGGTAAACAGAGATAGAGAATACTGCTGGGTAAGTACTCTCTCTCTGAGGGTAGAGGTAGACAGAGATATAGAATACTGCTGGGTAAGTACAGAGATATAGAATACTGCTGAGGAGGGTAGAGGTAGACAGAGATATAGAATACTGCTGGGTAAGTTCTCTCTCTCTGAGGGTAGAGGTAGACAGAGATATAGAATACTGCTGGGTAAGTACTCTCTCTGAGGGTAGAGGTAAACAGTGATAGAGAATACTGCTGGGTAAGTACTTTCTGAGGGTAGAGGTAGACAGATACAGAATACTGCTGGGTAAGTACTCTCTCTCTCGCTGAGGGTAGAGGTAGACAGAGATATAGAATACTGCTGGGTATTAGAGGTTGACCGATTAATCGGAATGGGCGATTAATTAGGTCCGATTTCAAGTTTTCATAACAATCGTAATCGGCCTTTTTGGACACCGATTATGGCCGATTACATTGCACTCCACGAGGAGGCTGTGTGGCAGGCTGACAACCTGTTACGCAAATGCAGTAAGCCAAGGTAAGGTGCTAGCTAGCATTAAACTTATCTCATAAAAAACAATCAATCTTAACATAATCACAAGTTAACTACACATGGTTGATGATATTACTAGTTTATCTAGCGTGTCCTGCGTTGCATATAATCGATGCAGTGCCTGTTAATTTGACATTGAATCACAGCCTGCTTCGCCAAACGGGTGATTTAAGCACTGTCGTTGCACCAATGTGTACCTAACCATAGACATCAATGCCTTCCTTAAAATCAATAGAGGTAGGCATAGCTGTCGTCTATAAACCACCGCTGTGACCACCTTATGACAGGTGACGACTGTCGGTCAGAGCGGTGAGTGTTGTGTGTTGATACATTGTAAACAATGTGTCAGATGGTGGCACCTGACGCCTGTCGGGCTACAGCCAGAGTGGTGACCTGCAGGGGGCTCTTCTAGACGGTATGGGAGATTGGGGTCACAACCTATATCCTCTGACATTGAAACAGTTTGTTGTGGAATTCTCTCACACTGAAGCAGATGGTTTATAGACCTATGAAGATAACCACATTTGGTCCAAGCACCCTATAAACGTAAGTGTTTGTTCTTGACCAGAACGGAGCTTTTTTCCTTTACAGCAGGTTACATTATAGCACCAAAACATAGGCTGTTGGCTTTGTTTTTTTGTGTTATAAATAGCGAAAATGTTTAACTGTTATGTTCATTTGGTTTCACTTCAAAATGTAAATTGTGTCGCCCTCCGTTCCATGGCGTTTCAAACGTTAAGAGTGCAGTCAATTCTTTGTGTGTGTCCTGTCCATGGCTGTGATCTGTGAGGAAGAGTAAGCTCAGTGCACTGTGTGGGGGCGTTGTGCTAACGATGCTGTCGTGATGGAATATAATGAGCATCAGCTCAATGTTAATGTCATTAACTCTGAGGCGAGAGGAGAAGAGAGGGATCGCCTTACAAGCCAGACAGAGGGGGACAATGACGCTAAGTCGCTAATTACGGAGACATCGCTAGCTGGATCTCCCGGCTTTTATAGCATCTAGAGAGAGTCAATTCAATTAGTCGTATATTACAGCGGCTGGGGGAAGAATCAACGACCGGGTATTGGGGGGGGGGGGGGGGGGAGAAAGTCAGAGAGAGAGAAAGAAGGCGAGGCGGATTAAAGAAAAGACCTGAGTCTTCCTCACTCTTAAAGAACCATCCGTGGGGTATAAAAGAAAGAAAGAGTGAGATAAAATGATCTGGGTCTTCCGTATCTCTGACCTCCTCTGCTCTCGTGGCCCCCAACCCACCACATTTCATCCTTAATGAAAGGATGCTGTAAAAAAAAAAAAAAAAAAAAACCCATCGTAGTAGGAGGGCCGTGGCCATGCGATCTGCAGATCTCTTCCACGTTAAGGATCCCATTAGATAGAGAACACTAAAAGGTCATTGGATTTCCCCCTCCAGTTATCTTCATCTCTGTCACCCTCAACCCGCTATAATAACTTACACTCCAGGCCAAAGATAACTCAATTCAGAGAGAGAAAGAGGGATGGAAAGAGAGAGAAAGAGAGAAGAGAGAGAGAGAGAGAGAGAGAGAGAGAGAGAGAGAGAGAGAGAGAGAGAGAGAGAGAGAGAGAGAGAGAGAGAGAGAGAGAGAGAAAAAGAGAGAGAGAAAGAGGGATGGCGGGGTAGAGAGAGACTGAGAGAAAGAAAGAGAGGGATGGGGGGAGAGGGAGAGAGAGAGCATATGTTATACGAGTCTCCAAAGCAAAGGGTGTCTAAATCACGCGGCTCCTCTATCACACCCTTCCCGTGGATATGAACTCTGACAGGGAGCAAACATAAATTTGTTTTTATCTATTGAATAATTCACTTTCCTGGTGGCTGCCGTTTCCTTCACGGTCCGTGTCTGTAGTGGTAGAGAGCCACTGCCAAAGGACCTAGTCCCAGACCCCTGCCAGGGTGGAGAAGGACTCTGTTCCAAGTGATAGTCAACAGGAAACACACAAAAGGTGCAATTTATTTCAGCTGGAAGATTCTTTAAAACAGTGAAGGGTGTGGCAGTCAGGGCACAACCAAATCACCTACTTTATGCACTCGGCCACACCCCAACATGTTTCTATTTCTGTCCTCCAACAGTAAACCTGAGAAGCAGGTGAACAAACACTGATTTAAAAAATAAATAAAAGATTGAAGACCGAGAAGAAAACTGTTTTCCCCTGGGGCATGTTTCATTGGGGCTGTTATTTTTATGGTGGCGGTGCAAAATGAAACCATGAAACCGATGGCTCGAGGAGGGCTCAAGCCAGAGCCGGAATGGAGGAAAATCAATACGGCAATATCAGTGGTTGCACTTATCAGTGCCTCACTTCTTCCAGAGGTCACAGAGGAGCGGCTACATTTAAGTGGGGAATTCAATTGTGAAACATAGATTTGGCCTTAGCTATGGTGGGTATCTGATTAAAGTTGATTGGCTATACTGTAGGGGCTGAGGGGAGAGAACAGAGAGAGAATACTAAACAACTGTCTTAAACAAAGAGAGTTAACAGTTGTCTATGGTGGTTAGTGGGTATCTGATTACAGTTGATTGGGCTGAGAGGAAGGAAGGTGTGGTTGGACACAAATACAACAAAGAGTTCTAACACTTTGTGTGATATGTGGGTTGCGTAGTGAAATAGGTCCCTGCAGACAGTGCTTGGGACAGAAAATCCCAATCCAATGGCTTTCACATAAGAAACAAACAAAACAGTTGTGGTACACATGTACCCAATACTAAATCTATTAGGGGTTAATGAGTGGAATCCAAGAACACAAATACTACCTCCCTAACAGAATAGAATGAGATTTCAGCCTGTTTAAACGTATTCTGTCTCCACCGCTGTGGTTTTACTGGAGACAACCGGGGACTGTAGCTACTAAATAATACAGGAACAGGAAACAATGATGTCCTTGGCTGTCTTTGAGGCTCGTCAGACACATCCTCATTCTGTAACTCAACGGTACTGTCAAAGACTACCACCCACCCACCCACACACACACAAAAAAAACAACTATACTGGGCCTGCTTGGAAGACGATGGAGAGAAAACGGAGACACTAACTAGGCCCTCTTGTAGGACGATGTGGGAAAAATAGGTCCAATGTAACGACACAATGTGTTCCTTTTGCTTTCATTACAGTATATCAGAGTAGGATCCAGTCGAAGGATGTTTCCTCCTGTAGGACTCCTCAGTGCCAGAGGGAGACAGATGATAGGATGAGGGACTAGTGATGCGGACAGGAACATCACCACCACTATGTGGGCCAATTAGATAGAATTGGAGAGCTGGGGACAGTCTCTGGTGTGTGTGTGTGTGTGTGTGTGTGTGTGTGTGTGTGTGTGTGTGTGTGTGTGTGTGTGTGTGTGTGTGTGTGTGTGTGTGTGTGTGTGTGTGTGTGTGTGTGTGTGTGTGTGTGTGTGTGTGTGTGTGTGTGTGTGTGTGTGTGTGTGTGTGTGTGTGTGTGTGTGTGTGTGTTTCCATCGGTGCAGACATATCCTGGCCCTCGCTCGGCTGAGAGAACATAACATGGCCTAATCATGGTGAGTTTGAGGGGGGAAATGGGGAGTGATGGGGACACGGACTGAGACACCACTCCTGTTCATAACCTCAGGGCAGTGAGGTAGAGGCTAGTTTGTGAGCCCTGTGCTGTGTTCTTATGGAGCTGCCAACCGTCTGTGCTGTGCCTCAGGCCCCTCCTCCTCTCCACACCTCTATCTTGCTGTTGTTCACACAGCTGTCTGACACAGACACACACACAGACACACACACACACACACTCGCCCTGTGTGTGGAGTGTTAGCCTCACCAAATAGGCTGTGTGTCAAGCATCAGAAATCTGCATAAACACCCGGGTCTGCCTGCCCCGCAATAACGATGATTGGACGACTGGTCGAGTCAGAACACACCTCCCGAGGAAATGATTGACAGGGTGAGGCCGGTGGGTGGAAAAGAGGTGGACAGTGTGTACTGCTGTTGCCAGTCAGATAGATATGCCGACTCTACTAGGGTATGTATCCCAAATCACACCATATTCCCTCTATGGGCCCTGGTCAAAAGTAATGCACTAAATAGGGAACAAGGTGCTATTTGGGACACAACCTAGAAGAACATGGGAGCAAACATTCAAACGAACCGAGGCAACTAACCAACCTGAGGCAAACCATCGACATGCTTTCCTTTCCACCCCCTCAACAATTTGCTTTAAACAGTCATGAGGGCTTTTTTTCATTCTGTAGGAGAGACCCTGCCTTGAACCTTAAAGAAAGCATAATATTTTACAACTACGGTAAGGGGTCGAGTGAGGGTGGAGGGACGGGGGGTTGAGACAGTCGGCCCTTCAGACCAGCAGTTCTGTGGGCTGTCTGCAGGTTTAAGTACTGCCAGGGTCTTGAGTAGGGAGGGGGGAATGAAGGGAGTGATGGAGGGGAGGATGCTGTATTCCTGTCACTGTGGAAATACTCCCCCAGCGGGACTATAACAGACAGGCTCTCAGCAGGGCAGGAAATGATTCAGAGAGATCAGGACGGAGACAGAGGAGAGAGGGATGAAGGAGGAGGGTGGAGGCTGGCACTAGGCCGGGAGGTTGGCGCTAGGCTGGGAGGTTGGCGCTAGGCCGGGAGGTACGGGGATAAATTAACATGGAGGCTGTTTGGCTAGGATGCCGTGCCAAAAGTAAACTACAGCCGGCCACTCCAGTGTAAGATGTTATTATACGTGTTGGGGTTGTCTTTGAAAAGACAACATTTGTTCTCTAGGTTGCTATGACAGGTCTGTATTGACTTGACAGACCATCGTGTGTGTGTGTGTGTGTGTGTGTGTGTGTGTGTGTGTGTGTGTGTGTGTGTGTGTGTGTGTGTGTGTGTGTGTGTGTGTGTGTGTGTGTGTGTGTGTGTGTGTGTGTGTGTGTGTGTGTGTGTGTGTGTGTGTGTGTGTGTGTGTGTGTGTGTAGAGAACTTTATACCCCCTCGCTGGGTGTTACATTCTGAGCTGTTTTTGTTCAATATGGCCAGACAGCACATTAAAATATTTAACTATCAACCTATCCTATCAACCTCAGCTTAATGGGATCGCTTAAAGCTATGAATATACTAAAATAACTCCTGCTGCTCTCTCACAAAAGACATGGAAAGGATAAATAAATTAGGACTGTTTCTGTTCCAAGATACGAGGGTCATGAAAGGGGTTGGAGGTTAAGTTAAGTTTTTCTCTTCAAGTCATTCTCCCTCTCAAGCTAAAATCAGGACACCATTTTGGATTGAATGGATTTTCCTGTTTGCTGGCTACCTGCACCAGCCTGGTTCATTTCAAATTCCTATATTATGTCAGGAGCCATTTTGGATCAAGTATGTTCTCTTGTTTACCAGCTGCCTGGTCTATTCTCCTGAGTCATTCACCCGAGCTTAAATCTAGACTCCATTTTGGATTTAATGTGCTAGTTTCATGTTAGCCAGTTTCCTGGCCCAGACTGTATTTTACCTCAAACTCAGCGTGTTTGTGGATGTCCTCGGCTCTCTGACGGCTCAGGATGAACTCAGCCTCATTGGCCACCCGCACCAGGTGGTCCTTCATGGTGTGGCTCAGTAGCCTGAGAGAGAGGAAGGACAGAGGAAGGACAATAAAACTGGTGGAAGACATACAAAAAATATTATTATTTAGTAAGTGGTCAAACAAAGTTAATTAATTGACTAATAGGTGATAGGTTGAAACCTGTTCAATCAGGTTTTCATACATCATAAAAACTGCACAAACAAGCTCTCACAATGTGCTACAATATGAGTGCTGCAGTCCCTGAACATGGAAAACCTCCCCTTTATTAACCATACAACATCCATAAAATGGAAGACCTCCCCTTTAATAACCGTACAACAGCCATAAAATGGAAGACCTCCCCTTCACCGTATAACATCCATAAAATTGAAGACCTCCCCTTCACCGTATAACATCCATAAAATTGAAGACCTCCCCTCCCCTTTACCGTATAACATCCATAAAATTGAAGACCTCTCCCCTTTACCGTATAACATCCATAAAATGGAAGACCTCCCCCCTTTAATAACATCCATAAAACAGCCATAAAATTGAAGACCTCCTCCCCTTCACCGTATAACATCCATAAAATTGAAGACCTCCCCTTTACCGTATAACATCCATAAAATTGAAGACCTCCCATTTACCGTATAACATCCATAAAATTGAAGACCTCCCCTTTACCGTATAACATCCATAAAATTGAAGACCTCCCCCTTTACCGTATAACATCCATAAAATTGAAGACCTCCCCTTTACCGTATAACATCCATAAAATTGAAGACCTCCCCTTTACCGTATAACATCCATAAAATGGAAGACCTCCCCTTTAATAACCATACAACAGCCATAAAATTGAAGACCTCCCATTTACCGTATAACATCCATAAAATTGAAGACCTCCCCTTTACCGTATAACATCCATAAAATTGAAGACCTCCTCCCCTTTACCGTATAACATCCATACAATTGAAGACCTCCCATTTACCGTATAACATCCATAAAATTGATGACCTCCCCTTTAATAACCCTATAACATACATCAAATTGAAGACCTCCCCTTTAACATACATAAAAAGAGGAAAATTAAGCATGCAAAATGAGCAGGAAATGTGATTAGGACAAGACACACACACAATCCTTTTAACAGGGACCTTACATGCGCTAATTGATTTGATAATGATATGCATCTGACACAGGGGGAACCTTTGCTCCTGTTGCTACATATGTAGCCCTTCCTCTTATCTAAGCTAATAAAACATTCATGTGTGTGTGTGTGCATCTGTGTGTGCGTGTATGTGCGTGTATAGGGGCCAGAGAGGCCACTCACTGGCCCCAGAGGTCAGGCCTGTGCAAAGTGGAACAATAACAGGCTAGGGGCCGGGCTTGGGGCCTGTAACCCAAGCCTGCTGTTTCAGAGCAGGGCAACGGGGGAGCGGAGGTGCCTGGGTCTCGGTAGCCTCTCCAACCCCCGGCCCCTGGCCCAGCCATCAATAACCTCAACACTCTCTTTATGACGCCTTACTCTACACTCTTTTCACACATAGGCAGGCACACACACATAAAACCATGTACAGACACACACGAGCATACATACACACACACCCACGAATAACCCACAAATATAGTACGTGCGCACACTTGGAAAGTCACACATACTTCACCCAAACCGCTCACACACACACCTCTAAACAGGGAGTTAATGGGGTATAGTGTTACAGTCCCCCCATTGCAAATCAACAGGCTTTCACTGAGACCCAGTTCTAGATTACAAAGCAGCCCCTCTGGAGTGGATTACAACCTCCTCATCCTCTAATCCTTCCTCCTCTATCCTACTCCTTCTGCTTCTCTTCCACCTCTTCTTCCTCTCCTTCTCTCTCTTCGATTCTCTCCTCCTCCTTTGCCTCCGCCTCCTCTTACTACTTGTGTGTGTGCGCTTGTGTGTGTGTGTGTGCGCTTGTGTGTGTGCGCTTGTGTGTGTGTGTGTGCGTGTGCGCGTGCGCGTGTGTGCGTGTGTGTGTGTGTGTGTGTGGAAGTCCATCAGTGGATGCATTAACATTATCCTAGATTAGCGTTCAGTAATTCTCCAGCCCGGGGGATCGTTAATGTAAATCCAGGACCTCTAACTCCAAATTGATGGTAGTTGTTTGGTCCCAGGAGTGATATGGGAATGCTGATCCTGGATAGTACGGACAGCAGAAGGGACATGGAGAGGGACAAGGAAGATGGGAGATTTCCCAAGCGTCATGAGGAGTCAGGGATTGCAGTCACCCCTGTCACCCGTCCTCCGTCAGTCCCTCCCTCCGGGACAGGCAGGTATTGACAGAGCCTTGATCTCTATACGGCTCCCCTCAGTGCCACAGATCCTCTTTACTCCAGTATGGATTTCTCTCTTCAATAGAGGCCCTAATGGTGACCGTGAGGGCCTGGAGCCTCGAGGGCCAGGGGCCGCGCTATGGATCGGCCAGAGTGGGACATAATGAAGTGGTGATGGTCGAAGTGGTGATGGTCGGAGAGGGTCGGACGGTGTGTGTCCGCGTGCGTGTCAGAAAACGTACCTGCCCTCGTTGACCAGCTCGATGAAGGCCAAGCCTGCGTTCTTCTGGATAGAGTTCTGCCACTCCTGAAACACAAACACTGGGACATTAGCAACAACACAGAAACCACATACTGAGAGATTAGCAACAACACAGAAACCACATACTGGGGACATTAGCAACAACACAGAAACCACATACTGGGGACATTAGCAACAACACAGAAACCACATACTGGGGACATTAGCAACAACACAGAAACCACATACTGAGAGATTAGCAACAACACAGAAACCACATACTGGGGACATTATTAGCAACAACACAGAAACCACATACTGGGGACATTAGCAACAACACAGAAACCACATACTGAGAGATTAGCAACAACACAGAAACCACATACTGGGGACATTAGCAACAACACAGAAACCACATACTGAGAGATTAGCAACAACACAGAAACCACATACTGGGGACATTAGCAACAACACAGAAACCGCATACTGGGGACATTAGCAACAACACAGAAACCTCAAACTGGGGACATTAGCAACAACACAGAAACCACATACTGAGAGATTAGCAACAACACAGAAACCACATACTGGGGACATTAGCAACAACACAGAAACCACATACTGAGCAACAACACAGAAACCGCATTAGCAACAACACAGAAACCACATACTGGGGACATTAGCAACAACACAGAAACCACATACTAGCAACAACACAGAAACCACATACTGGGGACATTATTAGCTGGGACATTAGCAACAACACAGAAACCACATACGGGGACATTAGCAACAACACAGAAACCACATACTGTTACTCTATGCACATGACTTTACACATAAGTCAGTGTGGATGGACAGAGGGGTAAATGAAGGAACAGTTAGAAAGAGAGAGAAATAAAGATTCATGTTGCCCCTTCCGCCCTCAGCACCAATTATGTCTGTATAATATTATGTTGAGTGAGCCTGAACAAGGAGCAGTCAGCTGGTATACATAGCAGCCCTATAGAAGAGCTGCTGTTTCTGGCAGTCAGCTGGTATACATAGCAGCCCTATAGAAGAGCTGCTGTTTCTGGCAGTCAGCTGGTATACATAGCAGCCCTATAGAAGAGCTGCTGTTTCTGGCAGTCAGCTGGTATACATAGCAGCCCTATAGAAGAGCTGCTGTTTCTGGCAGTCAGCTGGTATACATAGCAGCCCTATAGAAGAGCTGCTGTTTCTGGCAGTCAGCTGGTATACATAGCAGCCCTAGTCAGAAGAGCTGAAGAGCTGTTTTCTGGCAGTCAGCTGGTATACATAGCAGCCCTATAGAAGAGCTGCTGTTTCTGGCAGTCAGCTGGTATACATAGCAGCCCTATAGAAGAGCTGCTGTTTCTGGCAGTCAGCTGAATAGCAGCTGCTGTTTCTGGCAGTCAGCTGGTATACATAGCAGCCCTATAGAAGAGCTGCTGTTTCTGGCAGTCAGCTGGTATACATAGCAGCCCTATAGAAGAGCTGCTGTTTCTGGCAGTCAGCTGGTATACATAGCAGCCCTATAGAAGAGCTGCTGTTTCTGGCAGTCAGCTGGTATACATAGCAGCCCTATAGAAGAGCTGCTGTTTCTGGCAGTCAGCTGGTATACATAGCAGCCCTATAGAAGAGCTGCTGTTTCTGGCAGTCAGAAGAGCTGGTTTCTGGCAGTCACATAGCAGCCCTTCTGGCAGTAGAAGCCCTAGCTGCTGTTTCTGGCAGTCAGCTGGTATACATAGCAGCCCTATAGAAGAGCTGCTGTTTCTGGCAGTCAGCTGGTATACATAGCAGCCCTATAGAAGAGCTGCTGTTTCTGGCAGTCAGCTGGTATACATAGCAGCCCTATAGAAGAGCTGCTGTTTCTGGCAGTCAGCTGGTATACATAGCAGCCCTATAGAAGAGCTGCTGTTTCTGGCAGTCAGCTGGTATACATAGCAGCCCTATAGAAGAGCTGCTGTTTCTGGCAGTCAGTCAGCTGGTATACATAGCCCTAGAAGAGCCTGGCAGTCAGCTGGTATACATAGCAGCCCTATAGAAGAAGAGCTGCTGTTTCTGGCAGTCAGATGGTTTCTGGCATCAGCTGGTATACATAGCAGCCCTATAGAAGAGCTGCTGTTTCTGGCAGTCAGCTGGTTTCTGGCAGTCAGCAGCCCTATAGAAGAGCTGCTGTTTCTGGCAGTCAGCTGGTATACATAGCAGCCCTATAGAAGAGCTGCTGTTTCTGGCAGTCAGCTGGTATACATAGCAGCCCTATAGAAGAGCTGCTGTTTCTGGCAGTCAGCTGGTATACATAGCAGCCCTATAGAAGAGCTGCTGTTTCTGGCAGTCAGCTAGCTGGAGGAGAGGAATGAGAAGAGAGGGAAGTGAAGGCATTTATCATGATATAACTCACACATTTCCTCCCTTTGAGCAGTGTTATGGTCAAAGGTGTCAGTCTAAACAATTCAATAAACCGCAGCTGAAACGCCAAGGCGGCCCTGAGTGAGTTTAAATCGGCAATTTGGTCAGGAAAGGGAACTTGACGGTCGCAGTCTTTCATGTTCGGTTCAATCTTTCAACACCTTCTCAACGCAACCGTCAAAAGAAGAATAAAACAACAAGGAGCTGGGCATGTGGGTCGGACGTTTAGCTCTCGCTCTCTCCTTCCCCTTTCTTGGGGATACGGACAGAAAACATTCAAAGAGCTAATGCCCTGACAAAACCACCCACAACTTCAACAAGCCACATTGTCAGGACATGTCTGTATGGTGGGTCAGTAATGGTCTTTGTTTAATAATTCGTGTCTAATCACTAGTTGTTTCCTGTGACAGTAAACAAACCCTGACCCCCAAAATCTTCCTTTACACACACAGTGATATACTGTATATCTAACACTATTTGACTGGTAGTGGAAACGGAGAACAGATACTTTGTAACCAAAACAAACAAGGTCCAACTGTGTTAACAAGTGGAGGGAGGGTTACGGTGTGTGTGTGTGACAGGACAGTGGTCAGTGTATTTAACTGTTCTGTCATCAACTCTTCAACTGATAGAGGGAGCTGGAAGCTGGGTGTTGGTGTGTGTAGACGTCCTTGGTAAACATACAGAGGCCTGGGGGCTGAAGATGGATGACAGACAGAGCTAGAGGAGAGAGAGCTCATTTGCTTCGAATACCAAATCAGACGTGTGTGTGTGTGTGTGTGTGTGTGTGTGTGTGTGTGTGTGTGTGTGTGTGTGTGTGTGTGTGTGTGTGTGTGTGTGTGTGTGTGTGTGTGTGTGTGTGTGTGTGTGTGTGTGTGTGTGTGTGTGTGTGTGTGTGTGTGTGTGTGTGTGGTGTGTGTGTGTGTGGTGTGTGTGGTGTGTGTGTGTACGTGCACACACATTATGATTTTCAAAAGCACCACAGATGTTCCACCTTGATAATATGACAAATGAAAAGACATCAGAACCAATCACACCCAGGCAGAACAGAAACCATTCTGTCCCAATGCCTGTACATCCTCAACCAGCCTGTAACCAACTGTAGATTAGTGGGATAACAGACTTGGGTAATTTAACCAGAATGCAGCAGTGTTTTGTGTCCCGTCAGGCCCTATTGGCGTTGACTACACAGTCATAATAAAGTGGGCACAGAGGGAATAGGCCAGTGTGTCTGTGAGGGGAGTAGAAACAGTGAGTTTGACAGTGAGCCCTGTTTTGGGCACCAAATGGGGAGGGACAACCTCGACTTATCCAATAAGAGCCACCCATTTTCATTTTCTGTTGATAAACATTTTTAAACGTTTTCCGTTGCCTGCCCTAAAGAACATGACCCAGGCCAATGGGCCAAAGGCTGAATGACGATAGCCATGAGCCTCGGCAGGCCTGCCCTGCAAGCAGTGGGGGACACGCAATGCTACTCTATGTTATGCAGCGCTGCGCCACGCCGTCCTACCGGGCCTGAAATAAACACCACAGGAAGTGCAGACATAAACAGGTCTGGCTCTGCTCTCAGGAACAACAAGGAAGAAGGAGAAAGGACACGTTGTCTCCTGAGAGCAGGGAGTTTCCTTACTGCTGCCCTCTGGATACTATTGAACTGTTCTAGTGACTGAAGGGATCTTGTTTGATATATTCCAAAACAGAGCTCATCCTGGACACACAGCTTCTTTTGGTGTAAGTTCTGCTGGTGTGAAAATGAAATCTATTTACAGTACAATGGCATGGAGCAGAAGTTTAAAGTATTTTCTTCAATCACTTGTGATTAACCATCCCACTTCACATTACCACAGGTCCCCACGAGGCATTCTGAACAGGCACGCCAGGGTCATATAAACAAGACTAATGTCCCCGTTATGAGACAGAAAATGACATTATTGTTGAATTAAAAAAGGTTATGACCCTAATCAGAGGGGTCACACACACCTCATGGTGACAAACGGGAGGCTATCTATCAGACAGCTCTGTGATGGGGTATGGATTTCTTTGGCTGCCCTGGTCATTGCGGTCAGGCTTTTATGGCTGTGATAAGGGCCATTCCATAACCCCATCCTTACCCTGATGAGAGGATACACGCAGCCATTTGTGACCTCTCACCTCTGACCTGACAAGATGTTCTACCCCTGGTCCTGTCTCATCGGTACGACCACCAGTCAATGTGATCCTGATGTTGGACCATAACCCAGCGTGTGTGTTTCCCCAATGTCAGGATGAAAAGCCAAGCTCCATTCAAACCAAATGCCATTCTCAATCAGAAGTCAATAAGCCAGTTTCTATGTTTGGTTTATGTCTGATGACTCCATGGCAATGAGTCCCCACACCCACACACACACAGACACACACACTTCCTCATTACCACTGATTATCCATAATGAAGGTTTAAACTCCACAACTAGTGACAAAACACAGACTTCCTCACAAACTCCTCTTTGAAACATCAAGCCCGGGCACAACACCACACAAAACCCTGTTAACCCCCCCCCAAAAAAAAAAACAGCCTGGCTTCTCCTCACCAAAAATAAACAAGTCGTTTGTGTGTTTCAGTCCCATCAGTCATAATCACAAGTATTTGTTAGTTTGGTAAAGGGGCTGGGGAATATGACTCTACAGGAGACAAAGAGAGCACGAATCGTCGTAAGCGCTAAGTGTGTACTGTGTGCTTCCTTTCAGCTTTGGAACGAGAACAAAAATAAGTCCAGGAGAGTTGTCTCCTAAATGGAACACTATTCCCTATTTAGTGCACTACTTGATACTTTTAAACCGGGGCCTACGGTGCACAATTTAGGGAATAGGCTGCTATTTGGGACGCGGAGTAGTCTCGTTGTTACAGCTACGCCTCAGAAAATGTACAAATACAAACAAAACATTACTACTGTGTCTCTTTGGTCAGGAGGAAACTGAATTACGTGGTGTCGTACAGTCACGACGAGAACTGCTAGACAGAACATGCCGTGCTCTCCTGTTAAGGGCTGACGGAGGAACAGAACTCATTCATTGTTGTCCATCGGTTTCACATCTAAGAATGAAAAAGACAGAATAAGAAACCGTGTCAGTAAAGCCACAGAAACATGCATTTATAGTAGATGATACTAGTAGATATGACGTGACGTTGGTTGTTAACCCTATAAACCACGTGGAGACAAGACTGTGACACAGAAGCCATTCAGAATAATGAAACATAAATGTTTGTGAAATGACAGAATATTCAGTATCCAAATGTCTCTGACTTGCAAACTTAAAAAACATTCCTAATTTATAAGCTTTGTCTACGATGAGAGATCAAAGACATTGTGCAAACAAGATGCATTCATTTCAGAGTCAACAGATGAATGCTCATTCCACCTGTCACCAGTTGCTGCAGGATAAGGAAGTTGACTCGTTCATTTCCTAATCTGGTCGCCGTATCAAAAGGACTTGTGACAGCGAGTGTCGACAAAGTCTAATTGCGGATGGGACTTCCTCAACACTCAACAACCCCACATGCCAGTTCTCAGATGCCATCTGTGTTTAAGGAAAACCTCTCTCAAAAAATGGCTTGCTTCCGTGTTTGTGTGATCACATTCACACCTAAAAAATATGAATATTTATCTGGCAGAAAAGCCTGGATAAAATAACGATCTGGGTTGAGGAGTGATTCGTATTTAAGGGTGGTGATTGAGAATAGTGGAAATGACTAATAAGACACTCACATGGGTCATTTCTAGGATAAAAAATACAAGCAAGCACGAGTTTGAAATCACCCCAAAATATTATCAATGCTAAACTATGTTCTCACCATCCAACAGTAGACCTGCACTAATCCAGTGTAATAGCTGATAATATGGTTCATTGTCAGAGCGCCAGTGATCCGACCCTTCCAGAGTTAACCTGTTTAACAGATGGACACCTCTCCTCAAGTCAATGGGCAGATCAGCAGACATTGACTTTCTTCCCTGGAGCACTTGGCTCCTCCCGACCCCTGACCTTTAACCTCTAGGCTGAAAATAGAGAGCGGCAGGACTTGGAGTTTAACCCCGGAGCACGGCATCACTACGGCTACAAGAGCAATACTCTCTGACCTGAGCGCTAGAGGCCTACGACTCTTAATGACCCGAAGGTGAAAACAACCTGGAGATGTCTGTCTGTGGTTGACTTTCTCACTTAGTCTTCTGTTTGTGATCAAGGCAGAAATTGAAAAGTTATTTTCAGATGGTGTAATCTGCCTTGGATTACAAAGTGGGTTATAAAACTAGGTGGTACATACATAACAAGGTAGGGTGGTTTTGTATTGATTTATTCTTTGCTTGTATGGTGTTGAATGGGGCTGTTTTATACTGTAGGGGTTACTGTTGTTTTCTTGTGTTTTGTCCATATTGTGTGTATTCCATTGGGGGCCACGTTGGAAACAAGTTAATTTTGGTTTACCATGTTATCCCTGGATTGTACCCAGTACATAGTTTTCCCAATAACATTTCAATCAATCAATCAATCAATGACTAGACCAAACAAGTATTCACAGATGTCCACTGGTTGCATTTCTATCCCTTTCTGCTGACTTTTTAATGATTCAGGAGGGTAGCCATGTAGTATGAGATGTTTAGGGACCAGGGGACGTGGGGGAAGGTGAAAGACGGAGGAGGAATGCTCTGAAACTCCGGGGCCGAATGCTTTCCCCATCACTCCTCACAGCCGGAGCAAACACCCTGCTGCGTACTCAAACACACACACAAGGTTCAAGATCAGTGCAATCAAAGTGTTATTTTTCCTCCCTCTCTCCTCCCCCTCATCAGCCCCCTAAACCCCAACCGTGTGCCACGGGGCGCAGCCCAGGGTCTGTAGCCTATCGACACACCAGTGTCCCCCTCCAGTCTCGTCAGAGAGGGGTAATATCAGGCTTAGACAGTTTGAAAGGTACTCTCCTGTCTGGTCAGAGAGTGGTAATATCAGACTTAGACAGTCTTTGAAAGGTACTCTCCTGTCAGGTCAGAGAGGGGTAATATCAGACTTAGACAGTTTGAAAGGTACTCTCCTGTCTGGTCAGAGAGTGGTAATATCAGACTTAGACAGTCTTTGAAAGGTACTCTCCTGTCTGGTCAGAGAGGGGTAATATCAGACTTAGACAGTCTTTGAAAGGTACTCTCCTGTCTGGTCAGAGAGGGGTAATATCAGACTTAGACAGTCTTTGAAAGGTACTCTCCTGGCAGGTCAGAGAGGGGTAATATCAGACTTAGACAGTCTTTGAAAGGTACTCTCCTGTCTGGTCAGAGAGGGGTAATATCAGACTTAGACAGTCTTTGAAAGGTACTCTCCTGGCTGGGAGGAGTGAAAACAGTAACACCAACCGGCACTTCATTCTTGCGGCACCCTGCTGATGTGAGCTATGCAGCTAGAGGGGGACCCTTCCTGACAGGAAGAGGGGCCTAGTGGCCAGGGGGACCTCCTAAAATTGAGTGGATTTTAATTTGGCACCAGGCTGTTTTACTGTGAGTCTGCTCAGGCTCGGGGGGGTGCAAAACGGCGGGCGTAAATTGGGATTATTTATACGTGAACATAATCCTGTTTTAAATCAAGGATTTTTTTACCTGACATGCAGAGTGGAGACTGACAGGCACTATAAATATAGTGTTATCTTACCTTCCAGGTTCCAAACTCATAAGGGTTCGGAATGTACTTGCCTCGCTCTCGTTCTCATATCAGTGTCTGTGCTTGTCAGCTTGTGTACATGGTGAAATGTAGAAAGAAAATTGTACTGGCTTATACAGCATTTACATTTGAGTCATTTAGCAGACACTTATCCAGAGGAATTTACAAGAGCAATTAGCATTAAGAGCCTTGGTCATGGGCACATCAGCACATCTTTCACCTGGTCGGCTCTGGGATTTAAACCAACAACCTTTCGGTTACTGGCCCAACGCTATTAACCCTCTAGGCTACCTACCGCTCTAGCAGTGACCTCTACGCCGACACAGTCTTGCACAAAAGCCTAAACATAACTTAATTTGTACATGAGTACATATGCAATCATGTTACCAATAATTGTACACTCCTGCCCACCCTCCTCCCCCACCACCTTCTCTCAATGTAAAGGATGGTAGTTGACTCCTCCCTCCACACCTCTCAATGTACAGGATGGTAGTTGACTCCTCCCTCCACACCTCTCTATGTACAGGATGGTAGTTGACTCCTCCCTCCACACCTCTCTATGTACAGGATGGTAGTTGACTCCTCCCTCCACACCTCTATGTACAGCAGGCTAGTTGACTCTATGTACAGGATGGTAGTTGACTCCTCCCTGCACACCTCTCTATGTACAGCAGGCTAGTTGACTCCTCCCTCCACACCTCTATGTACAGGATGGTAGTTGATTCCTCCCTCCATACCTCTCTATGTACAGGATGGTAGTTGACTCCTCCCTCCACACCTCTATGTACAGGATGGTAGTTGACTCCTCCCTCCACACCTCTATGTACAGCAGGCTAGTTGACTCTCTATGTACAGGATGGTAGTTGACTCCTCCCTGCACACCTCTCTATGTACAGGATGGTAGTTGACTCCTCCCTGCACACACCTCTATGTACAGGATGGTAGTTGACTCCTCCCTCCACACCTCTCTATGTACAGCAGGCTAGTTGACTCCACCCTCCACACCTCTCTATGTACAGGAGGGATGTAGTGATAAGTGCTGTAAGGTTGGATGTCCTGACAGACTGTTCAGACAATAACCAGTGACCTACAGGACACAGACAGCGCTGCTGGCTGATTTATCTGACAGACGCCTCTCTGATAGTGGACTGTCCTGTATCCAATGAGGTGATTTATCAGAGTGGAGAGTGGAGGAGAGAGGAGACTAGCTTAGCACATGTATGCTCACAAACACACACACACACACACACACACACACACACACACACACACACACACACACACACACACACACACACACACACACACACACACACACACACACACACACACACACACACACACACACACACACACACACACACACACACACACACACACACACACACACACGCAGACACACACGTACACACACACGCAGACAGACCTTTAACTGAGTCAGCATTATCTACTTATCAGTGTTGTGGATGGAAACCTTTTTAAGTGATGCACCTTTGAAGGCTGTAGATCCGACATGGTGACAGAGAGAAGCTAGGCCACTGTTCGTTGTCATGGAGAGAGCCTGTCATGGCGAATTAAGGCCGTTGTCGGTGAGGAGAGAGCGGTGAGCTCGGACTGACAAAATCTCAGAGATGATAGTCACGTAATACCCAACAAGTCTCAGCTTTGAAGGATCCATCGCAAGCAATTACCTGAGAGGAACAGGATGTCTTGATACTCCGCTTGGGGAGCTGGATCAGAGATAAACCATCTCTCTTCCATCCCTCCTTTTAGTCCAAAGGATTCGACTAACAATGAGCGTGGATGCAGTTCCTCATCAACCCAAAGTTAGATTGTCATCCCAATGAAAATAACATTTCTGGCCGACTTACTAAAAAGCCCACGGATGCCAGAAAACCAATGAGTTAATTGAAACATTAAACAGCCAAATGAAATGCCTTCCTTTATCAACAACCTTGTAAACAACAACTGGACCTATGGTACAGGATACTACATCTACACATCATCCTAGAGAGAGAAATGCTGGATCTATCACTAGGTAGAGTTCAAGCCATGTTTATGAAACCACACCACCACGCCATTATTCCATCACTTTGTATATGCTGATCAATACAACCACAAGAGACCAAGCAATGAAGCAAGAACGTCTCTGACATGAATGTCTCTGATCCCAGATCAAAATGGATCTTTAATTGGGTAGAGTAGCGTTCTTTACAAACGGGGTCCTATCAAACAGTGGTTTAGTATCCCCTCCTCAATGCCAGGCTGAAGTGGCCCTGTGTTGTATGTCTCATACGAGGCGTGATTAAAAACTCCTCTGTGGCCCCTAGCCTCTCGACCTCTGACCCCGGTCCCATTCCATCTCAACCCCTCAGGAAATTAATAAAACATTTCAGACACGATAGCTATCGCATCGCGCCATCTTGGATGAGAGGGATGAAGTGAGAGGAGGAGGGTGGGGAAGAGAGAAGAGAGACAAATCCATCAAAATCATCTCAATCTCCTCCCATCGCAGACCAATGCTTGAGGCTCGCAGACCAACGCTAGGGTCTACATTCTCAAGATGGCCGCCGATTGAAGCACTTCCTGTGGGGTTCAAGAGCATTTCCTGTGCCAGAGGGCCCTTCAGCTGGGCTACATAACATCATCAATCACTCTGTGCCTTTCTTTCCTTGTTTCTCTCACTTTCAGAGTCAGAGAGAGAGAGGGGAAACAGAGGTGCACGCAAATCACGGGGAAAAATGTCATTATCGCCACAACACAAGTCTGGCTGGAAGATGGAATTTAACCCAGGGAAGAAAAACAGATCTTGTTCTCTCTCTGAGCCCCGGTCCCTCTCTCTCTCTCTCTGAGCCCCGGTCCCTCTCTCTCTCTGAGCCCCGGTCCCTCTCTCTCTCTCTCTCTCTCTCTCTCTCTCTCTCTCTCTCTCTCTCTCTCTCTCTCTCTCTCTCTCTCTCTCTCTCTCTCTCTCTCTCTGAGCCCCGGTCCCTCTCTCTCTCTCTCTCTCTCTCTCTGAGCCCCGGTCCCTCTCTCTCTCTCGCTCTCTCTCTGAGCCCCGGTCCCTCTCTCTCTCTCGCTCTCTCTCTGAGCCCCGGTCCCTCTCTCTCTCTCTCTCTCTCTCTGAGCCCCGGTCCCTCTCTCTCTCTCTCTCTCTCTCTGAGCCCCGGTCCCTCTCTCTCTCTCTCTCTCTGAGCCCCGGTCCCTCTCTCTCTCTCTCTCTCTCTCTCTCTCTCTCTCTCTGAGCCCCGGTCCCTCTCTCTCTCTCTCTCTCTCTGAGCCCCGGTCCCTCTCTCTCTCTCTCTCTCTCTCTCTCTGAGCCCCGGTCTCTCTCTCTCTCTCTCTCTCTGAGCCCCGGTCCCTCTCTCTCTCTCTCTCTCTGAGCCCCG
The DNA here is from genome assembly GCF_021184085.1 of Oncorhynchus gorbuscha. NCBI lineage: Eukaryota > Metazoa > Chordata > Actinopteri > Salmoniformes > Salmonidae > Oncorhynchus > Oncorhynchus gorbuscha. The sequence goes on along the minus strand of NC_060189.1, from coordinate 55,985,124 downwards.
GTCCCTCTCTCTCTCTCTCTGAGCCCCGGTCCCTCTCTCTCTCTCTCTGAGCCCCGGTCCCTCTCTCTCTCTCTCTCTCTCTCTCTCTCTCTCTCTCTCTCTCTCTCTCTCTCTCTGAGCCCCGGTCCCTCTCTCTCTCTCTCTCTCTCTCTGAGCCCCGGTCCCTCTCTCTCTCTCGCTCTCTCTCTGAGCCCCGGTCCCTCTCTCTCTCTCTCTCTCTGAGCCCCGGTCCCTCTCTCTCTCTCTCTGAGCCCCGGTCCCTCTCTCTCTCTCTCTCTCTCTCTCTCTCTGAGCCCCGGTCCCTCTCTCTCTCTCTCTCTCTGAGCCCCGGTCCCTCTCTCTCTCTCTCTCTCTCTGAGCCCCGGTCCCCCTCTCTCTCTCTCTCTCTCTCTCTGAGCCCCGGTCCCTCTCTCTCTCTCTCTCTCTCTCTGAGCCTCTCTCTCTCTCTCTCTCTCTCTCTCTCTCTGAGCCCCGGTCCCTCTCTCTCTCTCTCTCTCTCTCTGAGCCCCGGTCCCTCTCTCTCTCTCTCTCTCTCTGAGCCCCGGTCCCTCTCTCTCTCTCTCTGAGCCCCGGTCCCTCTCTCTCTCTCTGAGCCCCGGTCCCTCTCTCTCTCTCTGAGCCCCGGTCCCTCTCTCTCTCTCTGAGCCCCGGTCCCTCTCTCTCTCTCTGAGCCCCGGTCCCTCTCTCTCTCTCTCTCTCTCTCTGAGCCCCGGTCCCTCTCTCTCTCTCTCTCTCTGAGCCCCGGTCCCTCTCTCTCTCTCTCTGAGCCCCGGTCCCTCTCTCTCTCTCTCTCTGAGCCCCGGTCCCTCTCTCTCTCTCTCTCTCTCTGAGCCCCGGTCCCTCTCTCTCTCTCTCTCTCTCTCTGAGCCCCGGTCCCTCTCTCTCTCTCTCTCTCTCTCTCTCTGAGCCCCGGTCCCTCTCTCTCTCTCTGAGCCCCGGTCCCTCTCTCTCCCTCTCTCTGAGCCCCGGTCCCTCTCTCTCCCTCTCTCTCTGAGCCCCCGGTCCCTCTCTCTCTCTCTCTGAGCCCCGGTCCCTCTCTCTCTCTCTCTCTCTCTGAGCCCCGGTCCCTCTCTCTCTCTCTCTCTCTCTCTCTCTCTCTCTCTGAGCCCCGGTCCCTCTCTCTCTCTCTCTCTCTCTCTCTGAGCCCCGGTCCCTCTCTCTCTCTCGCTCTCTCTCTGAGCCCCGGTCCCTCTCTCTCTCTCTCTCTCTCTGAGCCCCGGTCCCTCTCTCTCTCTCTCTCTCTCTGAGCCCCGGTCCCTCTCTCTCTCTCTCTCTCTCTCTGAGCCCCGGTCCCTCTCTCTCTCTCTCTCTCTGAGCCCCGGTCCCTCTCTCTCTCTCTCTCTCTCTCTCTCTCTCTGAGCCCCGGTCCCTCTCTCTCTCTCTCTCTCTCTGAGCCCCGGTCCCTCTCTCTCTCTCTCTCTCTGAGCCCCGGTCCTCTCTCTCTCTCTCTCTCTGAGCCCCGGTCCCTCTCTCTCTCTCTCTCTCTGAGCCCCGGTCCCTCTCTCTCTCTGAGCCCCGGTCCCTCTCTCTCTCTCTCTGAGCCCCGGTCCCTCTCTCTCTCTCTCTCTCTCTCTCTCTCCTCTCTCTCTCTGAGCCCCGGTCCCTCTCTCTCTCTCTCTCTCTGAGCCCCGGTCCCTCTCTCTCTCTCTCTCTCTGAGCCCCGGTCCCTCTCTCTCTCTCTCTCTCTGAGCCCCGGTCCCCCCTGACTCTCTCTCTCTCTGAGCTCTCTCTCTCTGAGCCCCGGTCCCTCTCTCTCTCTCTCTCTCTCTCTCTCTCTGAGCCCCGGTCCCTCTCTCTCTCTCTCTCTCTGAGCCCCGGTCCCTCTCTCTCTCTCTCTCTGAGCCCCGGTCCCCCTCTCTCTCTCTCTCTCTCTCTGAGCCCCGGTCCCTCCTCTCTCTCTCTCTCTCTCTCTCTCTCTCTCTCTCTCTCTCTCTCTCTCTCTCTGAGCCCCGGTCCCTCTCTCTCTCTCTCTCTCTCTCTGAGCCCCGGTCCCTCTCTCTCTCTCTCTCTGAGCCCCGGTCCCTCTCTCTCTCTCTCTCTGAGCCCCGGTCCCTCTCTCTCTCTCTGAGCCCCGGTCCCTCTCTCTCTCTCTGAGCCCCGGTCCCTCTCTCTCTCTCTGAGCCCCGGTCCCTCTCTCTCTCTCTGAGCCCCGGTCCCTCTCTCTCTCTCTCTCTCTCTCTGAGCCCCGGTCCCTCTCTCTCTCTCTCTCTCTGAGCCCCGGTCCCTCTCTCTCTCTCTCTGAGCCCCGGTCCCTCTCCTCTCTCTCTCTGAGCCCCGGTCCCTCTCTCTCTCTCTCTCTCTCTCTGAGCCCCGGTCCCTCTCCTCTCTCTCTGAGCCCCGGTCCTCTCTCTCTGAGCCCCGGTCCCTCTCTCTCTCTGAGCCCCGGTCCCTCTCTCTCTCTCTGAGCCCCGGTCCCTCTCTCTCCCTCTCTCTGAGCCCCGGTCCCTCTCTCTCCCTCTCTGAGCCCCGGTCCCCCTCTCTCTCTCTGAGCCCCGGTCCCTCTCTCTCTCTCTCTCTCTGAGCCCCGGTCCCTCTCTCTCTCTCTCTCTGAGCCCCGGTCCCTCTCTCTCCCTCTCTCTGAGCCCCGGTCCCCCTCTCTCTCTCTCTCTCTGAGCCCTGGTCCCTCTCTCTCTCTGAGCCCCGGTCCCTCTCTCTCTCTGAGCCCCGGTCTCTCTCTCTCTCTCTCTCTGAACCCCGGTCCCTCTCTCTCTCTCTCTCTGAACCCCGGTCCCTCTCTCTCTCTCTCTCTGAGCCCCGGTCCCTCTCTCTCTCTCTCTCTGAGCCCCGGTCCCTCTCTCTCTCTCTCTCTGAGCCCCGGTCCCCCTCTCTCTCTCTCTCTCTGAGCCCCGGTCCCTCTCTCTGAGCCCCGGTCCCTCTCTCTGAGCCCCGGTCCCTCTCTCTGAGCCCCGGTCCCTCTCTCTGAGCCCCGGTCCCTCTCTCTCTCTGAGCCCCGGTCCCTCTCTCTCTCTGAGCCCCGGTCCCTCTCTCTCTCTCTGAGCCCCGGTCCCTCTCTCTCTCTGAGCCCCGGTCCCTCTCTCTCTCTGAGCCCCGGTCCCTCTCTCTCTCTGAGCCCCGGTCCCTCTCTCTCTCTGAGCCCCGGTCCCTCTCTCTCTCTGAGCCCCGGTCCCTCTCTCTCTCTGAGCCCCGGTCCCTCTCTCTCTCTGAGCCCCGGTCCCTCTCTCTCTCTGAGCCCCGGTCCCTCTCTCTCTCTGAGCCCCGGTCCCTCTCTCTCTCTGAGCCCCGGTCCCTCTCTCTCTCTGAGCCCCGGTCCCTCTCTCTCTCTGAGCCCCGGTCCCTCTCTCTCTCTGAGCCCCGGTCCCTCTCTCTCTCTGAGCCCCGGTCCCTCTCTCTCTCTGAGCCCCGGTCCCTCTCTCTCTCTGAGCCCCGGTCCCTCTCTCTCTCTGAGCCCCGGTCCCTCTCTCTGAGCCCCGGTCCCGCTCTCTGAGCCCCGGTCCCTCTCTCTGAGCCCCGGTCCCTCTCTCTGAGCCCCGGTCCCTCTCTCTGAGCCCCGGTCCCTCTCTCTGAGCCCCGGTCCCTCTCTCTGAGCCCCGGTCCCTCTCTCTGAGCCCCGGTCCCTCCCTCTGAGCCCCGGTCCCTCTCTCTGAGCCCCGGTCCCTCTCTCTGAGCCCCGGTCCCTCTCTCTGAGCCCCGGTCCCTCTCTCTCTCTCTCTCTCTGAGCCCCGGTCCCTCTCTCTCTCTCTCTCTGAGCCCCGGTCCCTCTCTCTCTCTCTGAGCCCCGGTCCCTCTCTCTCTCTCTGAGCCCCGGTCCCTCTCTCTCTCTCTCTCTCTCTCTGAGCCCCGGTCCCTCTCTCTCTCTCTCTCTGAGCCCCGGTCCCTCTCTCTCTCTGAGCCCCGGTCCCTCTCTCTCTCTCTCTCTGAGCCCCGGTCCCTCTCTCTCTCTCTCTCTGAGCCCCGGTCCCTCTCTCTCTCTCTCTCTCTGAGCCCCGGTCCCTCTCTCTCTCTCTCTCTCTCTCTCTGAGCCCCGGTCCCTCTCTCTCTCTCTGAGCCCCGGTCCCTCTCTCTCTCTCTGAGCCCCGGTCCCTCTCTCTCCCTCTCTCTGAGCCCCGGTCCCCCTCTCTCTCTCTGAGCCCCGGTCCCTCTCTCTCTCTCTCTCTCTCTCTCTCTGAGCCCGGTCCCTCTCTCTCCCTCTCTCTGAGCCCGGTCCCCTCTCTCTCTCTCTCTCTGAGCCCCGGTCCCTCTCTCTCTCTCTCTCTCTCTCTGAGCCCCGGTCCCTCTCTCTCTCTGAGCCCCGGTCTCTCTCTCTCTCTCTCTCTGAGCCCCGGTCCCTCTCTCTCTCTCTCTCTGAGCCCGGTCCCTCTCTCTCTCTCTCTCTGAGCCCCGGTCCCTCTCTCTCTCTCTCTCTGAGCCCCGGTCCCCCTCTCTCTCTCTCTCTCTGAGCCCCGGTCCCCCTCTCTCTCTCTCTCTCTGAGCCCCGGTCCCCCTCTCTCTCCCTCTCTCTGAGCCCCGGTCCCTCTCTCTGAGCCCCGGTCCCTCTCTCTGAGCCCCGGTCCCTCTCTCTCTCTGAGCCCCGGTCCCTCTCTCTCTCTGAGCCCCGGTCCCTCTCTCTCTCTGAGCCCCGGTCCCGCTCTCTCTCTGAGCCCCGGTCCCGCTCTCTCTCTGAGCCCCGGTCCCTCTCTCTCTCTGAGCCCCGGTCCCTCTCTCTCTCTGAGCCCCGGTCCCTCTCTCTCTCTGAGCCCCGGTCCCTCTCTCTCTCTGAGCCCCGGTCCCTCTCTCTCTCTGAGCCCCGGTCCCTCTCTCTCTCTGAGCCCCGGTCCCTCTCTCTCTCTGAGCCCCGGTCCCTCTCTCTCTCTGAGCCCCGGTCCCTCTCTCTCTCTGAGCCCCGGTCCCTCTCTCTCTCTGAGCCCCGGTCCCTCTCTCTCTCTGAGCCCCGGTCCCTCTCTCTCTCTGAGCCCCGGTCCCTCTCTCTCTCTGAGCCCCGGTCCCTCTCTCTGAGCCCCGGTCCCTCTCTCTGAGCCCCGGTCCCTCTCTCTGAGCCCCGGTCCCTCTCTCTGAGCCCCGGTCCCTCTCTCTGAGCCCCGGTCCCTCTCTCTGAGCCCCGGTCCCTCTCTCTGAGCCCCGGTCCCTCTCTCTGAGCCCCGGTCCCTCTCTCTGAGCCCCGGTCCCTCCCTCTGAGCCCCGGTCCCTCCCTCTGAGCCCCGGTCCCTCCCTCTGAGCCCCGGTCCCTCCCTCTGAGCCCCGGTCCCTCCCTCTGAGCCCCGGTCCCTCTCTCTGAGCCCCGGTCCCTCTCTCTGAGCCCCGGTCCCTCTCTCTGAGCCCCGGTCCCTCTCTCTGAGCCCCGGTCCCTCTCTCTGAGCCCCGGTCCCTCTCTCTGAGCCCCGGTCCCTCTCTCTGAGCCCCGGTCCCTCTCTCTCTCTCTCTCTCTGAGCCCCGGTCCCTCTCTCTCTCTCTCTCTCTGAGCCCCGGTCCCTCTCTCTCTCTCTCTCTCTCTCTGAGCCCCGGTCCCTCTCTCTCCTCATCAAGGTAGATCATATCACCATACTCCCCCACACCCCACTCCCGTCTACACAACAACACAATTACATTTGCTTCGGCTGTGAGAGAATTTGGTTGGATGATTTACTGAAGCAATCAACGCCATCTTGGACCGTTCGCTTTTCCCATAGAGAGAGAGAAAGTCATAATGCTTCAGAGAAAAAGAGAGAGACCAGTGGGACTGGGGGCCAGGGGCCCTCTCTCTCGGTCGGCAATCACCAGATTCTGCCTTTGATTATATTAGCATTAAACAACACCCTGACAGATATGACAAATAGGGGCATTAGAGCATGTCATTTATTCTCCACTCCCTCCCTCTCTCCAGAACCGCTAGGGTTCACTTCCCCTCCCCGACGTCCCCGCACCCCGCTAGCCCACATCCACACTGCCCCGGTGACACCAGAGCGGATGTGTAATCTCTCTAGATTACCTCTCTTTTGGAGAACAAGTGAAGTGAATAATGGGAAGTAAATGGGATGGAGGGGAGGAAAAGGGGAGGAGGAGGAAAAAGGCAGAGGAAAGGCGTTGTTTCTTTTTAAAATAAAACAGATTTTTTTTAAAGCGCAGTGCGGTCTGAGAGAGAGGTGTCATTAATCAATTGTGTTTTCAGTTTTTTGTGGTGTTTTAAATAGGAAACCCCTCTTCTGCTAACAAACAAGGCCCAGCAGGGAATTAGTTATTATCCTGCATCTTTGGTGGTGCGTGTGTGTCTCTGCACTGTGGGGGTGCGAGTGTGTCTCTGCACTGTGGGGGTGCGAGTGTGTCTCTGCACTGTGGGGGTGCGAGTGTGTCTCTGCACTGTGGGGGTGCGAGTGTGTCTCTGCACTGTGGGGGTGCGAGTGTGTCTCTGCACTGTGGGGGTGCGAGTGTGTCTCTGCACTGTGGGGGTGCGAGTGTGTCTCTGCACTGTGGGGGTGCGAGTGTGTCTCTGCACTGTGGGGGTGCGAGTGTGTCTCTGCACTGTGGGGGTGCGAGTGTGTCTCTGCACTGTGGGGGTGCGAGTGTGTCTCTGCACTGTGGGGGTGCGAGTGTGTCTGCACTGTGGGGGTGCGAGTGTGTCTCTGCACTGTGGGGGTGCGAGTGTGTCTCTGCACTGTGGGGGTGCGAGTGTGTCTCTGCACTGTGGGGGTGCGAGTGTGTCTCTGCACTGTGGGGGTGCGAGTGTGTCTCTGCACTGTGGGGGTGCGAGTGTGTCTCTGCACTGTGGGGGTGCGAGTGTGTCTCTGCACTGTGGGGGTGCGAGTGTGTCTCTGCACTGTGGGGGTGCGAGTGTGTCTCTGCACTGTGGGGGTGCGAGTGTGTCTCTGCACTGTGGGGGTGCGAGTGTGTCTCTGCACTGTGGGGGTGCGAGTGTGTCTCTGCACTGTGGGGGTGCGAGTGTGTCTCTGCACTGTGGGGGTGCGAGTGTGTCTCTGCACTGTGGGGGTGCGAGTGTGTCTCTGCACTGTGGGGGTGCGAGTGTGTCTCTGCACTGTGGGGGTGCGAGTGTGTCTCTGCACTGTGGGGGTGCGAGTGTGTCTCTGCACTGTGGGGGTGCGAGTGTGTCTCTGCACTGTGGGGGTGCGAGTGTGTCTCTGCACTGTGGGGGTGCGAGTGTGTCTCTGCACTGTGGGGGTGCGAGTGTGTCTCTGCACTGTGGGGGTGCGAGTGTGTCTCTGCACTGTGGGGGTGCGAGTGTGTCTCTGCACTGTGGGGGTGCGAGTGTGTCTCTGCACTGTGGGGGTGCGAGTGTGTCTCTGCACTGTGGGGGTGCGAGTGTGTCTCTGCACTGTGGGGGTGCGAGTGTGTCTCTGCACTGTGGGGGTGCGAGTGTGTCTCTGCACTGTGGGGGTGCGAGTGTGTCTCTGCACTGTGGGGGTGCGAGTGTGTCTCTGCACTGTGGGGGTGCGAGTGTGTCTCTGCACTGTGGGGGTGCGAGTGTGTCTCTGCACTGTGGGGGTGCGAGTGTGTCTCTGCACTGTGGGGGTGCGAGTGTGTCTCTGCACTGTGGGGGTGCGAGTGTGTCTCTGCACTGTGGGGGTGCGAGTGTGTCTCTGCACTGTGGGGGTGCGAGTGTGTCTCTGCACTGTGGGGGTGCGAGTGTGTCTCTGCACTGTGGGGGTGCGAGTGTGTCTCTGCACTGTGGGGGTGCGAGTGTGTCTCTGCACTGTGGGGGTGCGAGTGCTCTGCACTGTGGGGGTGCGTGTGTCTCTGCACTGTGGGGGTGCGAGTGTGTCTCTGCACTGTGGGGGTGCGAGTGTGTCTCTGCACTGTGGGGGTGCGAGTGTGTCTCTGCACTGTGGGGGTGCGAGTGTGTCTCTGCACTGTGGGGTGCGAGTGTGTCTCTGCACTGTGGGGGTGCGTGTGTCTGTGTGTGTGTGTGTGTGTGTGTGTGTGTGTGTGTGTGTGTGTGTGTGTGTGTGTGTGTGTGTGTGTGTGTGTGTGTGTGTGTGTGTGTGTGTGTGTGTGTGTGTGTGTGTGTGTGTGTGTGTGTGTGTGTGTGTGTGTGTGTGTGTGTGTGTGTGTGTGTGTGTGAGCATGCGTGTGTACGCTTACCTGTGTGTGTGCCTGCCTGAGTGTGTGTGCAGTGTATTAATACATGTAAATGTCCAGTCAGGACCAGCAGACCATGGCCTCTCCCTGATCCCTGCTCCCCACCATTAGCTGTGTGATCTATCTCCAGTTTATTGACACCCAGCCCATTGATCTACTGCTGCACCACACCTGCTATGATTCCTTCATCTGTATTCATGAATCCTCCATCAGCACGGCACTAAATAAACTTGGACACAAAAAACAACCAAACAGAAGGGGAAGCTGCTAATCGGAATCAATGCAAAGCAGCATTTCCCCTCCACATCAGGTTGGCCCCAGCCACAGAGGAACGCTGAGGGCTACCAGGGTCAAAGGTTGACGGACAGGTCGGGAACCCTTGAC
>NC_060189.1:55133881-55228715 GCF_021184085.1 Oncorhynchus gorbuscha | reverse complement strand
AGTCAGTCAGTCAGTCAGTCAGTCAGTCAGTCAGTCAGTCAGTCAGTCAGTCAGTGAGGCAGTCAGTCAGTTAGTGGGGCAGTCAGTCAGACAGTCAGTCAGTCAGCCAGTCAGTATTGAGCCATTTCTGATTGTGTCTCTGGGTCTTTCTATAAACTAGGGTACCAGTGAGGAGTTCCTACGCTGGACAACTTGTTACAGATGTTGATAAATCCCTGATAATAATCTGCCACATTTTTTTCATGTCATTACTTTAAGACATAAGGGGGATCATAGCTGGTTCATTTAAAATCTATGTTTAACCCTTTCTCATGTTTGGTGTCTTGAACATTGGATTTGTCCAAAACAGTCAAGTGAGGAACGGCTGTTGTAATAGCGCCTGCGATGCAACAAATCTGACATTTCCTCAATTTGGGGCTTGAAAATCCTTGTAATGATTGTAGCTCATTTTTATGTTGTCCTGCTCCTTTATAATTATCAGTGATTTCCTTTTTGATCCGTTTTTGTGAGAGGTGTGGCCACTTTAGTGTCTTTCCCGCCGCTTCAATTGAAGGGTGCTGCGCTACTGTGTTGCGGTAAAACCACGTGTGGTTATTATGAGGATGACATCTTATTCTGGCTTCAACTTGTCTTTCCATAACAATCCTTCCAGTACAAAAGGAACCTGTTTTTTTGGTTGCTTTCTCATTATAAAAACAGCGATGGTGAGATTAATGCTTCCACTATTCAAGGCTTTATTATGTGTGGCTGTGTCGGCCACACAGGCTACAGGAAAATCACCCTACACCCATCCAATTTATTTAGTCAGGCCACATTATTTTCACATATTTTAGAATGTAATGATAATTTGAATATCAATGCATTTGTAAGACCTCAAAAAATGCATTGTTCTTAAAGTGGCATTGGGGGTTCTATAATAGGCCATATATGTACAATTATATAAATTATACAATTGTATACTATTGACGCCCTTGAATTGAAGTGCTTGAATTTGACTTGCCAATGTCTGTATGAATCCTGCTTAGTGGATGTATAGTCCTAGACCTATGTTGTTATATAGGTGGAGTTATGGGACAATTTGCATATATTGCTCTAAGTACACACGTGGAACTGAGTAAGTCTTTCTTAATTTTCTTTCAAACCACTTCAAAATTGTTACCCAAATATAAAACATTGGCCCCATTAGTTATAGAAAGACCCATCTACATAGCAGGTGGTTGTAGAACCTTATACACAGAGGGCTTTACATGGAGCCCAGAAGAGTTCTACCTGGAACCAAAAGGATTCTCCTACGGTGACAGCTAAAGAACCCATTTGGAACCCTTTTTGTCTAAGAGTGGACCTGCTGTAAACATGTTTCCCAGCTGTGAGACGCAGAGCTGAAGGACAGGCTCATGATATCACATAAGGCTGTGCAGAGCGGTGACGCCTCCACCGTGTCTACCTGACAGCATCACAAAAGATGATTTACTGTAAAACGCTTCCAGCCAGTCTTTAATCTGGGTTCTGTTCTGCTTCATACCGACCGGTTTAAGTGGCACCTTTCAGTGTGTATGTGTGCGCCGGGGTTTCCGTTAGTCTGTTGAACCCGGGAGAAAAAATGATCCCATCGCAAAATAGTTACCATGTATCTTATTCATCTCACGCACACATCACACAGAGCCTATTTTGAGCTGAATATCGCCTCAATGAGCTGAATATCACCTGGAGTGAAACATGCTTTTCATTGTCATTGCGCAACTATTTTAAATGCAATCGCATGTTAAAAACAGTTTTTATGGAAACGTGGAGGCAATTATTTTAGACTTCCTTTGAAACCAGTATGTCTCTCCTGTTCTGTTGGTTGTCATCTCAACTTTTTTTCTTGGTCCAGAAGCCAAGTTGTTGCATTTTTAGATTCCCCCTCTTTCTAAACTTCTAAGAAAGATGTAAATCTCTGTCACATATGATCATGTGCTCTGTTTACAATGCTGTATTCCAGCAAATTTTATTGGCTGCTTCATTACAGGAGTTGCATGTTCTGTTAATATTAATTACCATCATCTAATCCCATTTAGATTATGGTAATTCATATGAACAGAAGATGCATTTTAACAGAAGATGCAACTCCTGTTGGTTATGCATCCAATGCACATGGGTCCGGTACATTTTTAATGGCCTGCAAGTTCAAATCTTCCCAGTCACGTTGTCCGGCACCACATTTTCGTAACGTTGCATGTGTCCCTAACTCCCACTGTAGACCATTCATCAGACTGTGTTTACTGTTTACTTATCAAACACAACCCTGGCTCAGAGAACCACAATGCACCAGAGCACCATGCTGACAGACAGGCCCTCTTTCAACACAGGGACCATGGAAGAGATTGAAGTAAGCTGTAGAAATGACAGCAATGGATAGTTTGGACAGCACGGCTGCAATACATAATTAGGTAGCGGTGCGCTGGTAGAGGATGGAACATCTGCTCACTTATCTGAGAGAGAGAGCGAGAGCGAGAGCGAGAGAGAGAGAGAGAGAGAGAGAGAGAGAGAGAGAGAGAGAGAGAGAGAGAGAGAGAGCGAGAGAGAGAGAGAGAGAGAGAGAGAGAGAGAGAGAGAGAGAGAGAGAGAGAGAGAGAGAGAGAGAGAGAGAGAGAGAGAGAGAGAGAGAGAGAGAGAGAGAGAGTACAGTGATGATATAGCCATTCTGGTGGACAATAGGCACTAAGCAGATATGCAATGGTGGGAGTAGCAGTGCCAGAGAGAGAGAGAGAGAGAGAGAGAGATTTTAGGATTGTAAAAAATGTTAGATGAACCTGAGCATTTGCTCAAGATTATAAGCAATTGTTTTGCTAACTTAATCTGTCGATGAAACTTTCTACATCTCCTCTTTCCAACTGTCCTTTGATGCTGGAGCAGCTAATCTTCTACATCCGCGGGGTTGTAGAGTGATGCTGGAGCAGCTAATCTTCTAGATTGGCGGTGTTGTAGAGTGATGCTGGAGCAGCTAATCTTCTAGATCTGCGGGGTTATAGAGTGATGCTGGAGCAGCTAATCTTCTAGATCGGCGGGGTTATAGAGTGATGCTGGAGAAGCTAATCTTATAGATCGGCAGGGTTGTAGAGTGATGCTGGAGCAGCTAATCTACGAGATCCGTGGGGGTGTAGAGTGATGCTGGAGCAGCTAATCTTCTAGATCGGCGGGGTTGTAGAGTGATGCTGGAGCAGCTAATCTTCTAGATCGGCGGGGTTGTAGAGTGATGCTGGAGCAGCTAATCTTCTAGATCGGCGGGGTTGTAGAGTGATGCTGGAGAAGCAATCTTCTAGATCGGCGGGGTTGTAGAGTGATGCTGGAGCAGCTAATCTTCTAGATCGGCGGGGTTGTAGAGTGATGCTGGATCAGCTAATCTTCTAGATCGGCGGGGTTGTAGAGTGATGCTGGAGCAGCTAATCTTCTAGATTGGCGGGGTTGTAGAGTGATGCTGGAGCAGCTAATCTTCTAGATCAGCGGTGTTGTAGAGCGCTATAGGCTACGACACTTCATTATAAATATAGATTGATGTGTGGATTTTCTTTTATACAATGCACGTTTTCATTGCTTGTTAGTAAATAAATAAACCACTTTTAAAATAGGTTGAATGTGCCTGACTATTCATGAATTATTCAACAGCCGTTGACAAGGTTGTTTTGGCTCTGAGGCCTATAGCCTAAGGTGCTAATTTTGTGTCAAATTTCTAGACTAATCAACGCTGATCAGACCCGGTCTTGGCTGATATGCTTCCTAGGCTGGGGTGGCAGGTAGCCTAGTGGTTAGAGGTTAGATAGAGTGTTGGACTAGTAACTGAACAGTTACAAGATCAAATCCCTGAGCTGACAAGATAAAAATCTGTTGTTCTGCCCCTGGACAAGACAGTTAACCCACTGTTCCTAGTCTGTCATTGAAAATAAGAATTTGTTCTTAACTGATTTGCCTAGTTAAATAAAGGACAAATAAATAGGCAATATTTTTTTTTAAATGACACCCTCCTATCCCCGTATAGAAGAATAGTAGCCTAAGCTATACCGTGTTGGCCCGCAATGGACTTTTATGAACGCCCATGTGGTAGTCTACTGTTTGGAACACAGGCAATTCATTTCTGTTAATGCATGTATTAATTACAGAAATGTACCATCTCATTCTCGGAATGGAAACGTTTGCAGAGTTCATAATCTGCTATACTTGTGAGAAACAAGTACAAGTAAATGTGCTCCATGTGAGAATTGAGCACATGTCTGGGTTCTCTGTCCTGTTAATGTAGACAGAGTGTCTGGGTTCTCTGTCCTGTTAATGTAGACAGAGTGTCTGGGTTCTCTGTCCTGTTAATGTAGACAGAGTGTCTGGGTTCTCTGTCCTGTTAATGTAGACAGAGTGTCTGGGTTCTCTGTCCTGTTAATGTAGACAGAGTGTCTGGGTTCTCTGTCCTGTTAATGTAGACAGAGTGTCTGGGTTCTCTGTCCTGTTAATGTAGACAGAGTGTCTGGGTTCTCTGTCCTGTTAATGTAGACAGAGTGTCTGGGTTCTCTGTCCTGTTAATGTAGACAGGGTGTCTGGGTTCTCTGTCCTGTTAATGTAGACAGAGTGTCTGGGTTCTCTGTCCTGTTAATGTAGACAGAGTGTCTGGGTTCTCTGTCCTGTTAATGTAGACAGAGTGTCTGGGTTCTCTGTCCTGTTAATGTAGACAGAGTGTCTGGGTTCTCTGTCCTGTTAATGTAGACAGAGTGTCTGGGTTCTCTGTCCTGTTAATGTAGACAGAGTGTCTGGGTTCTCTGTCCTGTTAATGTAGACAGAGTGTCTGGGTTCTCTGTCCTGTTAATGTAGACAGAGTGTCTGGGTTCTCTGTCCTGTTAATGTAGACAGAGTGTCTGGGTTCTCTGTCCTGTTAATGTAGACAGAGTGTCTGGGTTCTCTGTCCTGTTGATGTAGACAGAGTGTCTGGGTTCTCTGTCCTGTTAATGTAGACAGAGTGTCTGGGTTCTCTGTCCTGATAATGTAGACAGAGTGTCTGGGTTCTCTGTCCTGATAATGTAGACAGAGTGTCTGGGTTCTCTGTCCTGTTAATGTAGACAGAGTGTCTGGGTTCTCTGTCCTGTTAATGTAGACAGAGTGTCTGGGTTCTCTGTCCTGATAATGTAGACAGAGTGTCTGGGTTCTCTGTCCTGTTAATGTAGACAGAGTGTCTGGGTTCTCTGTCCTGTTAATGTAGACAGAGTGTCTGGGTTCTCTGTCCTGATAATGTAGACAGAGTGTCTGGGTTCTCTGTCCTGTTAATGTAGACAGAGTGTCTGGGTTCTCTGTCCTGTTAATGTAGACAGAGTGTCTGGGTTCTCTGTCCTGATAATGTAGACAGAGTGTCTGGGTTCTCTGTCCTGTTAATGTAGACAGAGTGTCTGGGTTCTCTGTCCTGTTAATGTAGACAGAGTGTCTGGGTTCTCTGTCCTGTTAATGTAGACAGAGTGTCTGGGTTCTCTGTCCTGTTAATGTAGACAGAGTGTCTGGGTTCTCTGTCCTGTTAATGTAGACAGAGTGTCTGGGTTCTCTGTCCTGTTAATGTAGACAGAGTGTCTGGGTTCTCTGTCCTGTTAATGTAGACAGAGCGTCTGGGTGCTCTGTCCTGTTAATGTAGACAGAGCCCCGTGCGCATGAGCACGCATAGAGGTGCCTGGCCTGCTTCTCACATTTTTTCTTCACCTCACACAGTTAGTCAACAAAGTTCGTTTTTTTTTATTACAGCCATTCAAATGATCAAATCAAATAAATGTTTATTGGTCACATACACATATTTAGCAGATGTTATTGCGGGTGTAGCGAAATGCTAGCTCCAACAGTGTAGCAGTATCTAACAATTCACAACAATACACCATTAGCATGCCGTGGTTCTGGGGCCTGGGCCTTCAATGAAGTCCTACACAGTCCCACCCGAATTAATCCACCTCTTATTACCATCATTATGATGCCATGGCTCTAGACACTATACATTTAGACAGAAACACAGTATAACCAGGCATTGCGTCACCTTGAAATTGAAATTTTTATTCAGAGAATTGCAGGGGAAGAGTACAATACCTTTTCATTGTGCAGCTTCGTTGCCCTGCACGCTTGTTTGTTGAGCTGTAGATCCACTTGGGTGTCCCCAAAAGTTTTCAAAAGCACCATTGCTTGTAAGTGCCCAGCCGTACTTTGGTGTCTCGTTGCTGTCTTGGTTATACAACTCAGGTTTGCAAAGCCAGTGTGGCTCCAAACACCAAATCGATCACTTGCAAATAATAGGCATTCCCAGCAGTACAGTTTGCAGTGCTTCTCAGAGCCTGTGAGTCATTCATAGTTGAAAGTGGCGAACTAACCCCTTTCCCACCTGTGACAGGCTTTGTAGCGTCGGCGTCTACCTCTCCTGACAATGTCTAACTTTTCTTGAAAAGTTTGTCTTGAGAATGGCGTTATAAATATATCCTCGACCAAATCGATATCTTCTCCTTCTGCCATTGTGGGTTGAAAAAACAGCTTAGTCGTACGCAAATTAATTCGTTGATCAATTTCAGTTTCCTAGTTCTGAGACCTGCCCATATAGGACCTGTCTCTCAATATTGGTAATCCAATCAAAAGACATGCACGCACTACGCCTGCTAGCTGGCTCCTGTGTAACCCTGGAGCCAGCCAGCAGGCGTACAATAGCCAACTCTAAAGCTGATTGGTTGACACTAAATTTGAATTTCCATTCATTTTAAGCTACAAGCGCCCGCACTGTTGATTCTGAAGCCCTGAGGGCAGATTTTAGACCCCTGGCAGCACATGATAGCTGAATATGATTGGATAAAAGATCTAACATAAAGACCAGCCCTCCAAATCTCAACCTGGGGCTGGAAACAGTGCAACCAAGAGGATGAAAATGAAGAGTAACTCTTACTCACCGCTGCAATACACAAATCTAAAAAGTTGAAGAATTGAAGAATGGAGTTAAGAAATATATAAATATTAGGACAAGCAATGTCAGAGTGGCATTGACTAAAATACAGTTGAATAGAATACAGTATATAGATATGAGCAGAGTAAAGCAGCATGTAAACATTATTAAAGTGACTAGTGTTCCATTATTAAAGTGGCCGGTGATTCCATGTCTGTGTATATAGGGCAGCAGCCTCTAAGGTACAGGGTTGAGTAACCAGGTTGTAGCCGGCTACTGATGGATATTTAACAGTCTGATGGCCTTGAGATAGAAGCTGTTTTTCAGTCTCTCTGTCCCAGCTTTGATGCACCTGTACTGACCTCGCCTTCTGGATGATAGCGGGGTGATCAGGTCGTGGCTCAGGTGGTTGATGTTCTTGATGATCTTTTTGGCCTTCCTGTGACATTGGGTGCTGTAGGTGTCCTTGAGGGCAGGCAGTGTGCCTCTGGTGATGCGTTGGACAGACCATACCACCCTCTGGAGAGCCCTGCGGTTGTGAGCGGTGCAGTTGCCGTACCAGACGGTGATACAGCCCGACAGGATGCTCCCAATTGTACATCTGTAAAAGTTCCTGAGGGTCTGAGGGACCAAGGTGAATTTCTTCAGGCTCTTGAGGTTGAACAGGCACTGTTGAATCTTCTTCACCACACTTTCTGTGTGGGTGGACCATTTCAGATTGTCAGTGATGTGTACGTCGAGGAACTTGAAGCTTTACACCTTCTCCACTGCGGTCCCGTTAATGTGGATAGGGGGCGTGCTCTCTCTGCTGTTTCCTGAAGTCCACGATCAGCTCCTTCATTTTGTTGACGTTGAGGGAGAGGTTATTTTCCTGGCACCACTCCACCAGGGCCCTCACCTCCTCCCTGTAGGCTGTCTCGTCATTGTTGGTAATCAGGCCTACTACAGTTGTCATCGGCAAACTTGATGATTGAGTTGGAGGCGTGCGCAGCCACGCAGTCATGGGTGAACAGGAAGTACAGGAGAGGGCTGAGCACGAACCCTTGTGGGACATCCATTCAGGTGACGCAGAAGTGATATGATCATTAACTAGCCTCCCAAAGCACTTCATGATGACAGAAGTGTCTGCTACGGGGCTATACTAATTTAGTTCAGTTACCTTTGCTTTTTGCGTACAGGAACAATGGTGGATATATTGGGATCGGGATAGGGAGAGATTGAATATGTCCGTAAACACTGAGGACGCAGCTAGGGATGCTGTCTGGTCTGGCAGCCTTGCAAGGGTTAACAAGCTTGAATGTCTTACTCACGTCGGCCACGGAGAATGAGAGCCCACAGTCCTTGGGAGCGGGCCGGTCGGTGGCACTGTGCTATCCTCAAAGCGGGTGATGAAGGTGTTTAGCTTGTCTGGAAGCAAGATGTCGGTGTCCGTGACTTGACTGGTTTTCCCTTTGTAATTCGTGATTGTCTGTAGACCCTGCCACATATATCTCGTGTCTGAGCCGTGGAATTGCAACTCCACTTTGTCTCTGCACTGACTTTTTGCCTGTTTGATTGCCTTACGGAGGGAATAACTACACTGTCTGTATTCAACCATATTCCCACCTTACCATGGTTAAATGCGGTGGTTTGCACTTTCAGTTTTGCACTAATGCTGCCATCTATCCACAGTTTCTGGTTTGGGTAGGTTTTAATAGTCACCGTGGGAACAACATCCCCATACACTTCCTGATTAACTCAGTCACCGTGTCCATGACATTGTTAGTGTTATTCTCAGAGGCTACCCAGAACATATCCCAGTCCGCGTGATCAAAACAATCTTGAAGCATGGATTCCGATTGGTCAGACCAGCATTGAATAGACCTTAGTACTGGTACTTCCCGTTTGAGGTTCTGCCTAGAGGAAGGGAGGAGAAAAATAGAGTTGTGATCTCATTTTCCGAAGGGAGGGCGGGGGAGGGCCTTGTAGACATCCCGAAAGGGCGAATAGCAGTGATCATGTATTTTAGTAGCGCGTTGTACTACAGCCAATGTGTTGATAGAACTTCAGGAGCATTTTCCTCAAAATTTCTTTGTTAAAATCCCCAGTTACAATAAACACGGCCTCAGTAAAAGTGGTTTCCAGTTTGGACAAAGTCCAGTGGAGTTCCACGAGGGCTGTCGTGGTATCGGCTTGAGGGGGAATATACACGGCTGTGACTATAACCGAAGAGAATTATCTTGGGAGGTTCATGATTGTGAGGTTTTCTAGGTCAGATGAACAAAATGACTTGAGTTTCTGTACGCTCTGACAATTACACCATGAGTATTTAATCATGAAACATACACCTCTGCCTTTCTTCTTTCCGGAGAGTTCCGCTGTGCAATCTGGTTTCCGAGCCGGTCACGGGTGCACCTCAGCTACACTCAAGGTACTAAACGATATCATAACCGCCATCGATAAAAGACAGTACTGTGCAGCCGTCTTCATCGACCTCGCCAAGGCTTTCGACTCTGTCAATCACCATATTCTTATCGGCAGACTCAATAGCCTCGGTTTTTCGGATGACTGCCTTGCCTGGTTCACCAATTACTTTGCAGACAGAGTTCAGTGTGTCAAATCGGAGGGCATGCTGTCCGGTCCTCTGGCAGTCTCTATGGGGGTGCCACAGGGTTCAATTCTCGGGCCGACTCTTTTCTCTGTATATATCAATGATGTTGCTCTTGCTGCGGGCGATTCCTGATCCACCTCTACGCAGACGACACCATTCTATATACTTTTGGCCCGTCATTGGACACTGTGCTATCTAACCTCCAAACGAGCTTCAATGCCATACAGCACTCCTTCCGTGGCCTCCAACTGCTCTTAAACGCGAGTAAAACCAAATGCATGCTTTTCAACCGATCGCTGCCTGCACCCGCATGCCCGACTAGCATCACCACCCTGGATGGTTCCGACCTTGAATATGTGGACACCTATAAGTACCTAGGTGTCTGGCTAGACTGCAAACTCTCCTTCCAGACTCACATCAAACATCTCCAATCGAAAATCAAATCAAGAGTCGGCTTTCTATTCCGCAACAAAGCCTCCTTCACTCACGCCGCCAAGCTTACCCTAGTAAAACTGACTATCCTACCGATCCTCGACTTCGGCGATGTCATCTACAAAATGGCTTCCAACACTCTACTCAGCAAACTGGATGTAGTCTATCACAGTGCCATTCGTTTTGTCACTAAAGCACCTTATACCACCCACCACTGCGACTTGTATGCTCTAGTCGGCTGGCCCTCACTACATATTCGTCGCCAGACCCACTGGCTCCAGGTCATCTACAAGTCCATGCTAGGTAAAGCTCCGCCTTATCTCAGTTCACTGGTCACGATGGCAACACCCATCCGTAGCACGCGCTCCAGCAGGTGTATCTCACTGATCATCCCTAAAGCCAACACCTCATTTGGCCGCCTTTCGTTCCAGTACTCTGCTGCCTGTGACTGGAACGAACTGCAAAAAATCGCTGAAGTTGGAGACTTTTATCTCCCTCACCAACTTCAAACATCAGCTATCCGAGCAGCTAACCGATCGCTGCAGCTGTACATAGTCTATTGGTAAATAGCCCACCCATTTTCACCTACCTCATCCCCATACTGTTTTTATACTGTTTTTTTATTTATTTACTTTTCTGCTCTTTTGCACACCAATATCTCTACCTGTACATGACCATCTGATCATTTATCACTCCAGTGTTAATCTGCAAAATTGTATTATTCGCCTACCTCCTCATGCCTTTTGCACACATTGTATATAAACTGCCCATTTTTTTTCCTACTGTGTTATTGACTTGTTAATTGTTTACTCCATGTGTAACTCTGTGTTGTCTGTTCACACTGCTATGCTTTATTTTGGCCAGGTCGCAGTTGCAAATGAGAACTTGTTCTCAACTAGCCTACCTGGTTAAATAAAGGTGAAATAAAAATATTAAAAAATTAAAAATTCTGTCTGCACGATGTGCTGAGAACCCAGCTGGCTGTATGGACTGGGACAGTATATCCAGAGAGAGCCATGATTCCGTGAAACAGAGTATGTTACCTTCCCTGATGTCTCTCTGGAAGGAGATGCTCACACTGAGCTTGTCTACTTTATTGTCCGTAGACTGAACATTGGCGAGTAATATACTCAGAAGCGGTGGTGGTGTCCCTCCCTCCTGAGTCAGACTAGAAGTCCACTCCGAATACCTCATCTCCACCCGCAGCGTCTTGGATCAGCCTCTGGGATAAGTTCAATTGCCCTGCGGGAACAAACAAATGATCCAATTCAGGAAAGTAATATCCCTCGTCGTAATGCTGTTGAGTTATCGCCTCTTTGATATCCAAACGTTCTTTCCGGCTGTATGTAATAACACAAAACACGTTGTGGTGCAAAAAATGTAAGAAATAACACACAAAATAACGAAATACTGCAAAGTTGCTTTGGAGCTAGAAGCAGAGCTGCCATGTCTGTCAGCGCCATATAATTGTTCCTCACAGTATTATAATAGTTCCTCACAGTATTATAATAGTTCCTCACAGTATTATAATAGTTCCTCACAGTATTATAATAGTTCCTCACAGTATTATAATAGTTCCTCACAGTATTATAATAGTTCCTCACAGTATTGTAATAGTTCCTCACAGTATTATAATAGTTCCTCACAGTATTATAATAGTTCCTCACAGTATTATAATAGCTCCTCACAGTATTATAATAGCTCCTCAATCCTCAATAATCAGCATTGCTGAGAAATAGGCTATGGATCTGTTGCGTGTATTTATTTATATTTGAATGATTGTTAATTTCATCTTCATACTATATCATAGCTGTCCCCTTCATACTTTCTGTCACGCCCTGACCTTAGAGATCCTTTTATTTCTCTATTTGGTTAGGTCAGGGTGTGACTAGGGTATTCTGGGCATTCTAGTTTTTCGTTTCTAGGTTGGCCTAGTATGGTTCCCAATTAGAGGCAGCTGTCTATCATTGTCTCTGATTGGGGATCATATTTAGGCAGCCTTTTTTCCACCTGTTGTGTGTGGGATCTTCTTTTTGTATTGTAGCTTTTTGCACTACAAAGCTGCACATTCGTTTTGTTACTCTTTATTGTTTTGTTGCTGGTTCACATTAATAAACATGATGAACGCCTTCCACGCTGCACCTTGGTCCGACTATCATTATTACGAACGACGTCACAGAAGATCCCACCACCCCAGGACCAAGCAGCGTGCCCGGGAGGAGCAGGGATCCTGGGCCTGGGAGGAAAGCCAGGAGTGGAGGACGTGGAACAAAATCATGGCAGGAGACAGAAGCCCGCCATGGAAGCAGGCGGAGGCAGTGAAGGAGCAACAATGACGACACCGGGGTTCGCGGCCACGACGGAAGTCCGGGAGGCAGCCTCAAAAAAAAAAATTGGGGGAGTGGCACACGGGTTGGTTGGAAGAGCCAAGGTGCGAAACAGAGCCAACTCCCCGTACTCACCGTGTGGAGTGGGTCACCGTTCAGGTACCATGTTTTCTGACTCTACACACTGTGTCTGTGTGCAGTCTATCATTGTCTCTGATTGGGGATCATATTTAGGCAGCCTTTTTCCACCTGTTGTGTGTGAGATCTTGTTTTTGTATTGTAGCCTTTTGTTTTGTTGCTGGTTCACATGAATACACATGATGAACACCTTCCACGCTGCACCTTGGTCCAATCTTTCCAACAACGATCGTTACACTTTCCTTGTCAGTTCATTATCTTATAGCCTACTTTTGTGAAATCATAAGGTAGGCCTAGGTTTGTAAATACGTTTTAAGGAAAGGTGAAATATTTGCTCATTTACAGAATATGACATTCGCTGTTGGCTTTGATTGACGGGTGCCTTTACAGGGGTGGAGTTCACTGATTCTCTATATAGGCCTATATGTCCATTCAGAAAGTTTCCTAAAGTAGCCTGTCTGGACTCCATCTCTTTAATAACAGTCAAATGCTCCTGTCATGATTTAATCTTGTATAAGGCCTATTTTCTTCAGCTACATTATTTCTCAAATTATGGCATCCTCTCTTTGAAGAACATATCCCAATGCCATCGAATGACTGCTTATGCAGCTATTTGGGGAAAAGTGGGAGAAAACCCTTTGACTTCATTTGAATGAATGGTTTTGTGCGTCGAATTAGGATTATATGCAGAAAAGCCACCAGACAAGGACAGGGTAGGCATATGTCTTTATGACTCCATCTTTAATGGTGACTCCATTAATGTTGTGTTAATCATTTACAAATGCGACAGATCCACTCCAACTGGCATTTACATTTACATCATCATTTACATCATTTACATTTAAGTCATTTAGCAGACGCTCTTATCCAGACTTAGCAAATTTCTTCATTTGTTGAATAATATTTGTGAGTGATAACCTGAATAATAAGGAAATTACTTGATAATAACGAAATGTAATGTCTTGTTTAACCCTGAATGGTTATTTTGGTGACCGTGTATATTGCCTGACCAATTACCGTAACCTCAAATTCCAAGACCGTCACAGCTGATGCCTATATATGCTTCTAGTAGTGGCAGTCATTCAGTGTAACAAACATAGATAGATAATAAATTAGCCCATGATGCTAAGTGAAGTCTGTGCCACTGAGAACCCCAGCCAGCCCAGATGTTGGGAGCTGGAGCAGTTTGGTGGGGATTTTTACTTCTCTCTGTTTTTATCTCGCTCTCTCCCTCTCTCTCGTAAATATGTGCCAGTGAAAACTTCATAACCTCTTCCCTCCAACCACTACCAGGGTCTTAACTGCACTCTGATGAGCAAACATTTGAATAGTTAGAGTGAAATATCTTCCCATGTTCGTTTCTTTCCTGGCATGGAATGGAAAGAGAGAGAGGGGAAGGGGCTGTAGGCACAGAGTCACACAGTATCCATAGTGAACGAGAAGAACTGAGACGTTGGTAGAGACAGAACTGGATGCCAAATCCACACAGACATTAATTTGCAGCGCCTCATGGGACTGGTAGTGATGATGAGAGAGAGAGACAGATTACTACTGAGTCAAAGTTGGTGACCAGAAAGTCAGAATACCTAACAACCTTCTCAAATGGGTTGTTAAATGTCAGTTCTATAGTATCACTGCAGATATCTATTGAAAATCACATCTTCTGCCATCATTATATGAAGAACCTTTCCCATTGTTAGAATAAAGAGACCTAAAAGTACTCCCAAATGAATCTGTGTGTTAGCGCATGTAGGTTATAAAACAACTCCTGCAATACCTGCGTGTTCCTCTGCTGGGCGAGAGAGCAGCATTCTCAGCATGTGTAATTAAGTAGCACATTGTGCAGTGAGTCTGTGGCCCTAGACCCCGAGCTGTCTGGGCAGAGCCTGTACGGTAATTGGTAAATTTACTGGAATCAATGTGCAGGGAGCGCAGCCCGACAGACTGCCAGTCTCAGCAGGCTCTAAGAACAGAGGGAAGAAGAAGAGAAAGAGTAGAAAGGAGGAGAAGAGAGAAACAGAAAGGGAATGGAGGAACAACAGAATAAGGGGAGAGGAGGAGGAGAGAAAGAGAGGAGGAGGAGAGAAAACAGACAAGGGAAGGAGAACAAAAAGAAAAGAACAGAACAGATGAACAGGAAGGACAGACAAGATGAACAGAAGAAGGACAGGACAGAACAGAACAGATGAACAGAACAGGACAGAACAGAACAGATGAATAGAATAGAACAGATGAATAGGACAACCAAAGAACAGATGAACAGGAAGAGTACAGAACAGAACAGATGAATAGAATAGAACAGATGAATAGAAGAACAGAACAGAATAACAGAACTGAACAGATGAATAGAATGGAACAGATGAATAGGACAGGACAGAACAAAACAGATGAACAGAACAGAGTGAATAGGACTTCCTTTTATTTTGACAGAACCAAACAGATGAACAGAACAGAACAGATGAATGAGGTCAGATTTACAGAACAGGTCAGAACTGTTTAATGAACAGAACTGTCAGAACAGTATCTGTCTGGAGAATATAAGAGAACAGATGAACAAAACTGTGTGGATTTGAACAGATTGAACAGCATTGGTTGGTGGGAAAAGTGTATAGAACAGAACTTAGGGAATAGATCAGAACGGAACAGGATAGATGAACAGGACAGGACAGAACAGAAAACAGATGAACAGGACAGGACAGAACAGAACAGATGAATAGATCAGAACGGAACAGGAAAAGATCTGGAATGTTTTAGAAAAGAACAGAACAGATGAATAGATCAGGAACTTAATCAGGATAGATGAACAGAACAGTACAGGACAGAACAGGACAGATGTATAACAGATTAGCAGAACAGGGCAAAACATTGAAGGACAAAAACAGACCAAACAGGAACAGTCTCAACAGATTAACTGAACAGAACAGAACAGATGAACAAAACAAATGACCATGAATTCAACCTGAACAGAAAACAACAGATTAATTTTCAGAAGTAAGTACAGGACAGATGTTCTATTCTGGATAGAACTGGAAAACCAAACAACATTTTGGTTTCAGAGAGAGAAAGAAAACCCATTATACAGTCAGGATTAAAATATTTCAAGGAGAGAAGAAAGGATATGAACAGAATAAGCAGAGTGAGAGGAGGACCTGTTTGGATAGAGTGATGTGTGTATCTCTATTGAGTACACTAAGACAGGGTTATGTCTGGTCTGAGTGTGTCTTCCTCTTATTTTGATTTGAGCCATGTGTCAGGACCTGTCAAAGCCTGGGAGTCTGACTGGAGGTCAGAAATATTGAGGCAAGCTCCAACACCTGTGCTGCCCTTTATGACGATCAGAAGATGAGTTCCCTGTCTGTCTTACAGCATTGGTTGGTGGGGAAACCTGTCATTTTTTAAAGCATTAGAGTGTCTTCAGGTGGCAATGAAAAGGTTTATAGAACAATAAATGAAACTTGCACTAGAGGAAAGATTGGGATTACCTCTTGGCTTGGCAATTATTTTGGGCTGTGTTTCCTGTGTCAGCTTGAGAAAAATAACTCAAAGTGCAGGGTTTAAGGGTCTCAGTTGTGACTGTAATGATATCAGCCTCTTAGGCTAGTGTTTCTTAGAATATATTCTTTGTCCTGAAAACAAGCTGGTGTGGATGGACAAAACAGACAAAATCCCAGACAAAACTGAACAGTCTCACAATGAGTCCCATGTGGGTGAAGTGACTTCACAAAGTATCAGTTTATCGAACCTGACCAAGAATTCAACATTACTTAAAAAAGCAGAAAACAACACTCTTCAGATTTTTTATGCAGAGGCTCAGTTGACTTAGCTAGTCAACACTGTCCTGTTTTTTCATCACAAGGTTTATCAGATGTTTTCTCTAAATCTGGAGTTATCCCTAACCTGAGAATGGAACTCTAAGCAGTAAACACATTTTTATTTCAACCTCATGCTTCATTCTACATTGGAGCTATTTTCAATTATCCAACTGTTTCCATCCTTCTTACCTCTGATTAGAAAGTGGCAGGAACAGATGCACAGTGTCTCAAAAAGACACGCTGTTTGTTTTTAAAACATTCCTTTGCTGTAAAATAACTGTTATGTGTTGTAATTATGTCCAGTTGTAAAATGTGTGGTTATGTCCAGTTGTAAAGTAACTGGATTATGTCCAGTTGTAAAGTAACTGGATTATGTCCAACTGTAAAGTAACTGGATTATGTCCAGTTGTAAAGTAACTGGATTATGTCCAACTGTAAAGTAACTGGATTTCCAGTTGTAAAGTAACTGGATTATGTCCAGTTGTAAAGTAACTGGATTATGTCCAACTGTAAATAACTGCCTGGGAGTCTGAGAAGGAGAATGTCATGTAAAGTAACTGGATTATGCCAACTGTAAAGTAACCTGCCCTTATGTCCAGGTGTGGATTATGTCAGAAGAACTGAGTTTATGTCTGTCTGTAAAACTGGAATATTTAGACTTTAAAGGCTGGATTATGTCCAGTTGTAAAGTAACAATTAAATCCAGCTGTAAAGTAACTGGAATAATGTCCAACTGTAAATTAACTGGATTATGTCCAGCTTAAAGATTTGGTTATGTCCAGCTGTAAATTATTTTGAGCTGTGTCCAGCTGTGTCTGCTTATGCCCAACTGTAAAGTAACTGGATTATGTCAGCTGTAAAGTAACTGGGTCACAGCTGTGACTGTAACTGATTCAGCCCAGTTGTAGCCTCACTGATTATGTCCAGTTAGAATATATTATTCCAGCTGTAAAATTACTGGATTATGTCCAGTGTAAAGTAACTGGATTATGTCCAGCTGTAAAGTATTCCTTCCAGCTGTAAAGTAACTGGGTTATGTCCAGCTGTAAAAAGTATCCTCCATTTATTGAACAGTTGTCATGGCAACATTACTAAAAAAAGGAAAGAAAAGTTTGAAATATGTCCAGCTGTAAAGAAACTAGATTAGTCCAGCTGTAAAGTCAACACTGGATTATGTCCAAGAAAGTAACTGATTATGTCCAGCTGTAAAGTAACTGGATTGTCCCAGCTGTAAAGAATGGAACTTATGTCCAACTGTAAAATAACTGTTTTGTCTTTAAAGTAACTGGATTATGTCAGTTGTAAAGTACATTGGATTATTTCCAGCTGTAAAATAACTAGATTATGTCCAGCTGTAAAGTAACTGATTATGTCCAACTGTAAAATAACTGTATTAACCAGTTGTAAAAAGATTATGTCCAGCTGTAAAATAACTTTAGATTATGTCCAACTGTAAAGTAACTGGATTATGTCCAGCAGAGGCTGATTAGCTCTAAAATACCACCTCATTCAAGATTTTAATTCTCCTATATGATCATGATTGCTCTCTTCATATATCTACATGGCTTTTTAAAGTTATTCAAAAGCACATATTCATTGTGGTGTGTCTCTTTAAATTACTATTGCTCCTCTATCTCCAAATCCTTTATTTTGATGTGTGCTTCATGGGCTGCATTTACACACGCAACCCAATTATGATCTTTTCACATCCAATCTTTCTCAGAGCTGATTTGATTGGTCAAAAGGCCAATTAGTGGAAAAAATATCACAAATGGGCTGCCTGTGTAAACACAGCCATATTGTCTTCAGCCAACAGTAAACCACTCCAATACGACTCTCATGAGGAACGTCTGTTGATTTACCATTCAGGAGTGTGTTTGTTCTCAGAGCTAACATATGCATGTGCTATCAGGATCTCTGAGATGAGATAATAGCATTACAGAATGCCTCTATTGTCTTGTTCAGTTGAGGGAAATGTTTTGAAATGCCGTGAAACTGGGAAGTACTATCTGAAGAGATTTTAGTACTGCGTGCCCTACTGAACATAACCAAGGTCTAGTTGTAGCCCTGTAGCTCAAATTGCTCGTAATAGCCATGCAGCTACCCATAGGGCATTATCCCACTGCTACTAGGGGAGAGAAGAGAAACACCTCAATTACTCCTCAGGGAATCGAACATAAAAGACCCATTGACAAATGGGAAGTGTTGAAGTGGATCGTTATGACTCTGGTGTCCTGTCTGTTTCCAAAAGCTGCTGAAAAGTTAGCTCTTCTAAGGCAAAGTACTATAGGGGTCCATTTGTGAGGGGTCTATTTAGTGAGGGGTCCATTTGAACCACAATCACCACATTTCCACCTACATGCCATGATACTTCAGCATCTCTTGAGAAATAAAATGATGCAGGGCCTCGGAAGGGCCACTTTTCAGCAGCTTTTGGAAACAGACAGGACACATAATGTTCCCTTTAACCCATTTGTCAATGGGTCTTTTTCGGCAGATACCCTGTGGAGTAATTGCAGTGTTCCTCTTCTCTCCCATTTCTATGATCAGAAAAGACTGTAAATGTACAGATTTTTTCAGGGCTTGGCAGTTAGCCACTTTGGCGTAACGACGACTCCTAAATCCTCAAAAGACATCAAACCAGGAAGGGAAACATTTTTTTCCTGCCCTGCGATGACTAATATGATCATACACACCTTTGAGATTTATCAGATCAGGAGTGTGTGTGTGTGTATCTGTGTGTGTGTGTGAGAGAGAGAGAGAGAGAGAAGAGAAGGAGAGATTACGAAGCCCTATCTGCGCCACGGTGCTTTTAAAAGTAGAATTTCATAAAAGCTTGTTCTTCCCCCTCCGGTTATGACTTCAAATAAAATTAAAGTTTATTGGTCATGTACACAGTTTTGCAGATGTTATCACCATTGCAGCAAAAATGCGTATGTTTCTAGCTCCATCAATGCAGCAATATCTAGCAATACAATAACAATGCTCACATAATCCAAAAGTAAAATAAAAGAACAAGAAATTAAGACATATCAGATTGAGTAATGTTAGAGTCAGGAATGTAAATAATTATTTCTTTATTTTTACTATTTTCTACATTGTAGAATAATAGTGAAGACATCAAACTATGAAATAACACACATGGAATCATTTACTAACCAGAAAAAGTGTTTATTAAATATATTTAGATTTTAGATTCTTCAAAGTAGCCACCTTTTGCCTTGATGACAGCTTTGCACACTTGGCATTCTCTCAAACAGCTTCACCTGGAATGCTTTTTCTTGTTCCCACATATGCTGAGCACTTGTTGGCTGCTTTTCCTTCACTCTGCGGTCCAACTCATCCCAAACCATCTCAATTTGGTTGAGGTCGGGTGATTGTGGAAAGCCAGGTCATCTGATGCAGCATTCCATCACTGTCCTTCTTGGTCAAATAGAGGTGTGTTGGGTCATTGTCCTGTTGAAAAACAAATGATAATCCCAGCAAACCAGATGGGATGGCGTATCGCTGCAGAATGCTGTGGTAGCCATGCTGGTTAAGTGTGCCTTGAATTCTAAATAAATCACTTACAGTGTCACCAGCAACCCACCCCCACACCATCACCCCACCTCCTCCATGCTTCACGGTGGGGTGGAAACCACACATGCAGGAGATCATCCATTCATCTACTCTGCGTCTCAAAACACACAACCAAAAATCTCAAATTTGCTCATCAGACCAAAGGACAAATTTCCACCGGTCTAATGTCTATTGCTCGTTTTTCTTGGCCTACGAAGTCTCCTTTTGTTATTGGTGTCCTTCAGTAGTGGTTTCTTTGCAGCAATTCAACCATGAAGGCCTGATTCACATAATCTCCTCTGAACAGTTGATGTTGAGATAGATGTATCTATTACTTGAACTCTGTGAAGCAGTTCTTTTGGGCTGCAATTTCTGAGGCTGGTGACTCTAATGAATGTATCCTCTGCAGCAGAGGTAACTCAGCTTCTTCCTTTCCTGTGGCGGTCCTCATGAGAGCCAGTTTCATCATATAGCTGAGATGGTTTTTGTGGCTGCACAAAGTTCTTGAAATGTTCCATATTGACTGACCTTCATGTCTTAAAGTAATGATGGACTGTTGTTTCTCTTTGCTTGGTCTTTTACCAAATCTTCTGTGTACCAACCCTACCTTGTCACAGCACAACTGATTGGCTCAAACGCATTAAGAAGGAAAGAAATTCAAAAAAGTAACTTTTAACAAGGCACACCTATTAATTGAAATGCATTCCAGGTGACGACCTCATGAAGCTGGTTGAGAGAATGCCAATAGTGTGTAAAGCTGTCATCAAGGAAAAGGATGGCTACTTTGAAGAATCTCAAATATAAAATATATTTTGATTTGTTTTTTGGTTACTACATGAATCCATGTGTGTTATTTCATAGTTTTGATGTCTTCACTATTATTCTACAATGTAGAAAGTAGTAAAAAGAAAGAAAATCACTTGAATGAATAGGAGTGTCCAAACGTTTGACTGGTACTGTATGTATGTGAATGGTGTGTAGAGACAGTAAGGACAGTATATGAATAGAACAGGTGTGTACAGTCGTGGCCAAAAGTTTTGAGAATGACACAAATATTAATTTCCACAAAGTGTGCTGCTTCAGTGTCTCAGACATTTTTGTCAGATGTTACTATGGAATAGTGAAGTATAATTCAAGCATTTGTTAAGTGTCAAAGGCTTTTATTGACAATTACGTGAAGTTGATGCAAAGAGTCAATTTTTGCAGTGTTGACTCTTCTTTTTCAAGACCTCTGCAAACCACCCGGGCATGCTGTCAATTAACTTCTGGGCCACATCCTGACTGATGGCAGCCCATTCTTGCATAATCAATGCTTGGAGTTTGTCAGAATTTGTGGGTTTGGAGGATTGACCACAAGTTCTCAATGGGATTAAGGTCTGGGAGTTTCCTGGCCATGGACCCAAAATATTGATGTTTTGTTCCCTGAGCCACTTAGTTATTACTTTTGCCTTGTGGCAAGGTGTTCCATCCTGCTGGAAAAGGCATTGTTCATCACCAAACTGTTCCTGGATCATTGGGAGAAATTGCTCTCGGAGGATGTGTTGATTCCATTCTTTATTCATGGTTGTGTCCATAGGCAAAATTGTGAGTGAACTCACTCCCTTGGCTGAGAAGCAACCCCACACAGAATGGTCTCCGGATGCACAGGTGGCGTGACAGGACTGATGGTAGCGCACCTTGTCTTCTCTGGCAAGATTTTCCTGTCCAAGCAATCGGAAAGGGGATTCATCAGAGAAAATCTTTACCGCAGAATATCAGTCTGTCCCTGATGTTTTTCCTGGAGAGAAGTGGCTTCTTTTCTGCCCTTCTTGACACAGGCCATCCTCCAAAAGTCTTTGCCTCACTGTGCTGGCAGATGCACTCACACTTGCCTGCTGCCATTCCTGAGCAAGCTCTGTACTGGTGGTGCCCACAGCTGAATCAACTTTAGGAGACAGTCCTGGCGCTTGCTGGACTTTCTTGGGCATCCTGAAGTCTTCTTCACAACAATTGAACCGCTCTCCTTGAAGTTCTTGATGATCCGATAAATGGATAATTTAGGTGCAATCTTACTGGCAGCAATATCCTTGCCTGTGAAGCCCTTTTTGTGCAAAGCAATGATGACGGCACGTGTTTCTTTGCAGGTAACCATGGTTGACAGAGGAAGAACAATGATTCCAAAGCACCACCCTCCTTTTGAAGCTTCCAGTCTGTTATTCAAACTCAATCAGCATGACAGAGCCGTGTCCTCGTCAACACTCACACCTGTGTTAACGAGAGAATCACTGACATGATGCCAGCTGGACCTTTTGTGGCAAGGCTGAAATGCAGTGTAAATGTTTTTTGGGATTCAGATAATTTGCATGGCAAAGAGAGACTGCAATTAATTGCAATTCATCTGATCACTCTTCTGGAGTAGATGCAAATTGCCATCATACGAACTGAGGCAGCAAACTTTGTGAAAATTAATATTTGTGTAATTCTCAAAACTTTTGGCCATGACTGTACAGCAGTAGTTATATAGGATGAGCCTTGACTAGGATACAGTATATTCATATAAAGTTTGTAAAACAGTATGTAAAAATTATTAAAGTAACCAGTGTTCAATGACATTAGATGAATGTACAGCAAAAAACATTGACTGTATTTGTGTTTGCAGCAAGCTCCCTGCTAAAGTTCAGGTTAAAGGCAATTATTTCTCTGAACCTCCAAGGCAACCTTCAAAATTCACAGAAAGCAAACAGAAAGCAGAACAAAGCTTAGGGTATCTCAATTATTACTAGCTTTTTTTGTTGCACTGGGAAGCACTTTAGAGAGCAATTTGAAGTCACTTCAGGCTCCTTCATGCATACATTATTTTTGACAGTTGAATTCAAATGTCATTCATATAGAAGAAAACATTTAAAAATATTAGAATCAGCACATGTTCGACTGTTGATGGAGTGAAGGGAGAATGAATAGAAATGATGGTCAGTTAAATTATCAGGGCTGAACGCTCTATCAAAATGTAAGTGTTTTACCTTTCCCTTCATAGCCTGGTTCCACCCCTCATAGCCTGGTTCCTCTAGGTTTCTTCCTAGGTTTTGGCCTTTCTAGGCAGTTTTTCCTAGCCAACGTGCTTCAACACCTGCATTGCTTGCTGTTTGGGGTTTTAGGCTGGTTTTCTGTACAGCACTTTGAGATATCAGCTGATGTATGAAGGGCTATATAAATACATTTGATTTGATTTGATATTACTGTTTGGCTGAGGCTCACACTGAATTACAGCGTTTAATCTCTCAGAGTGGGCGATGATGGAATGATGGAATTGTCCCCCACCCTCTTCCTCCTCTCCTCTTTCTCAGGGCTTCTCGCTGGGGCTGAGCGAAGGACACATTTACACCTGGACGGACGGCTTGAGGAGGAGAGACTGGCATGATAACGAGAGCATCAGGAGAGACGAACTGCGTGTCGGTACGTCTCACAGAGAATTCACAGAGAACTCCCAGGAAACCACAGACAATCACTACACCTCCTGTAGCTAAAGGGTTTTCACTCTGCACACAGCGAGCAAGCTGAGACATCACGTAACAAATGTCCACATAAAGAACCTCAACCAAGTCTATCTTTATCATGATTTACTGTGATGGTTTCCATGAAGGTAAAGGGGAGATTGTTTTCCAAGGCAGTAAGTGTATTATTAAGGTACTGTAGGTACTGGACAGTAACTTGATAAGTCATATTGGTCTATTTGATTATGTTCGCTTTAGCTCTACTTCTTGAGCAACGGGAGCCCAGATGCTGGACAAATGCATTTCCATTTGAGACATTTGAGAAAAAAATAACCCATTATTGTCTGTTTCCACCAAGTAGAGGCAAGACTAACCCTTAGCTAAGTGAGAACATGTACCAGGATCTCAATTCAGATTTACAGGAATTAGAAAAGGTCACTGGTAGACAAGCCAATAGTATCCACTATTCAGACAAGACGAATCTGGGGGAGGGGTGTTCGGGCCAGAAATGATTGTGTCCACACATACAGTAACCCAGCTATTTCTATTTCCATTCATTACATAAATGTCAAGTAAAGAGCAGAGAGGCAGAGACCCAATGTTCCTCTCCTAATCCAAACACAGTATCTGTGTCTCCTTGCTGCCGCTGTGCAGTTACAGCATCAGTCAAAAAGAGCTCTATTTGTAACTTAAGTATTCTCAGTCTAAGCCCCCTTAAGGTTAAATCACTGTGCCATTGCCAGTTAAAGCTTTAATATTTTAGCAGATAGATTTCAATAGTCCCATCCTGGTAGGGCCAGAGTCTGCATCCCAAACGGAACCTTAGTTCCTACATAGTGCACTACTTTTGACCAGTTCTGGATAGTCTACAATATAGGGAATAAGGTGGGTTTTTGGAACGTACCCCAGAGCTGGGAAACATTTGAAGCCAAGCTGGATAAATCATCAATGCCAGACAGGAAATATATTATTTCGGTCAGGGGTTCATGTCAACTGTAGATAAACATGTCAGAGGCAGTATTAATGACCAGGCAACAATGGAGAATAGAACACTTTTACAGCTCCTGGAATTGCGGAACTCGGCTGTAAATTCTAATGCATGCAGACTTCAGAGTATTAAATAAAGTCATTAGCCAGATTAGACTAAGTTGACTTGCTACCAGACTAAAACAGAGACGTCAAACAGGGCTTCTGTCTAAATGGCACCCTATTCCCCACATTCCCCTATGGGCCTCTTTGAAAGTAGTGCACTATGTAGGGAATAGGGTGCCATTAGGGTGGCAGACCTGTCACATCACGTAACCCTACAATATGGCTGCCTTAAATCCTGAACGTTGCCCTCTCTGCCCTCCCGTCTGGTCAGATCATGATGCATGGTCATTGTCCCACCAGACCTCCACCACATATGTACCACACCATCTGTTGAGCCTTGATTGTACGTTTGCGGCGACCATGATAAAAAGCTTTCTATTCATTTTGGATGAATCAAGCTGATTATAGCTCATCAGTGCATGAAACCCAGGGGTGAGTAATACATTTCCCCCTGTTTTTCCCACGTATGTCGGATGGGAAAAGTGTAGTCTACTATATGCATGAACCACTTACGAATCTAAAGCAGTTCATATACAAATGCTCTGTATAATGAATTGTAGGCATGTGTATTAACCACTTATAAAGCTGCAGTGCTGGTAATCAACATCATTGTACTGTGATGGGCCTGCTAATTAAATGTTGAGCATCTCTCAATCAAGTAGACGTCAGCCTCTTGCCCATCTCTGTTGTGAATAGATGAGTGATTACAGAACAGGGCCTGCGTTCAAATAGTGTCTCCGAGTAGGAGTGCTGATCTAGGATCAGGTCCCCCTTGTCCATGACCTCTTATTAATTATGATCTAAAAGGATAAAATGATCCTAGTCTGAGACTCTTTGTGAATAATAGACTCATAATCACCACCATCCCCCAACCAGGAAGCTGTGGAAAATCTAACCCCATTGAACAGCATGTAGGAATGATTCATGTGTTAAACCAATTAAGTGATTTTCTCTATATATTGTCTATCCCATGATGCCTTTTAAAAGCATCCAGTTACATGTTCTGTCAGCAGGGAAATTGGGTGAGTGCACTTTGTCCATGTTTTACTTCAGTTTTTTGAGCCGCCATTGTTTCGAAAATCAAGCCACTTCCAAGTGAAGCGATGGAATGGAAAACCCTTACTATTGAACATTAATGTGTGGGTGTGCTGGATTGGAATATTTCATTTGCTTGGTTTTTCGCCTCCTTCCTGTGAGCTTGGCTGCCCTGAGTTGTGGGTGTAGTGTTTCAGTAATTATGTACCGAGGAAAATGAGCTTCCAGCGACCAACAATACTCACAGTCGAGTTATTGAACTCACCGCATTATTGAGAGAGAGGGATCACTGCTTATGTCAATGTATAATTCACGCTGACGAGAGAAATTATGAACGATGTAAAATTTAGCAAGTGATTCATTCATTAGCGTTGGTTTTGGACGTAAAATGAATTGTGTTTATGAGAGGACAGGGACGTGGGTTTCGTTTCATCCTATTTCCAGCCGACTCTTAAGATTGTGGCATACGATACCTACTTGAAACACAAGCCTTCACTTGGCAGACGGAGCCCTCAAAATATTTCCCACCTCCCGCTTCCAAATCCATTTAATATTTTACAAAAACAAAGATTTTTCTATTTACCTCTTTTGTACTCGTCCTGGAAACTGTCCATGTTTCCCTCGGTCTCGCTCACACATCAAAAGGAAAGCCTCTCGTTAAGAATGTCATTGTTTTCCTTTCTGCATCCTCTCCGTACATCGAACAAAGCCAGCTGTCAGTGTACATTAACCGCATGTTTGCCACGCCAGGAGTGTTTTCAGGGATAACCTTAACATACCATACAATAATATGCGCTAAAACAGTTCCCCCCCCCCTAGGAGATTTCTCTCTATATTGTAAGCTTTCTCTTTATATTAGAAGCTGTACATTTCTCTCATACGTGTCCCTCGTCCAAAAAGAACAATGCACATTAGCAGGATTCCGGAATTAGATGCTTCTATACCCACTTGTGACTTCACTGCAGCATTAGAATAAAGTATGCCGATAGGATCCTCTACTTCTGGCCCCTTGGAGGCATAAACGAGGTAAACAGTTTAATTAGATGAAAGAGAAAGCTGTCAGTCAAGTGTGATTGGCAGCGTAAGTGATATGTAACTCCTTCCCTTCAGCGTCGGGGCCCCCGGGGCCCCCGGGGCTTGATTCATGGTGGGCATTTAGTCAAGCTCAAGGCAGTAATGCACATTGCAGAGTGTGAACCGATGATTCTGTCACCGACGCAGATGCTTTCTGAGGTTTCACATCTCAGTCCAGGACTCAAGATGAAACAGTAGGGGGGGGGTCGCAGAACAAATGGATGGACTCGAGCTCGAGTACAGCCTGTACGGATAGATACTATAGTATGTCACCATAATTACTGCCATAGTATATCACATGCAATAAAACATAGCGTTTTATTCTTAATTGGTTTCAGTGCACACAGCAAACCATTGCATCACCTTGGTAATCACTAACCAGCACCATTTGATTGAAGAAAGACAGTAACACTTTACTTCAAGCCTGCAGGCATAATGTTTTAGGTCTATAACTTATAATCATCCATGAGCTTTTAGAATCATTGAATGGTGCTGTATAGCAGAGTTTCAGTACAGCTATTGATCCACACTCATGTAGGCTACTGTTTTTAGCATTGCATGCTTTACCAAGCCCCCCTAATGAAATACCCACACCGTAGCAGTTCAAATGAACACACAGCTCTTAGCCTATTGTTTGTATTTAACTTGTGCCTAAACGGCAGTATCCAAGGAGATTTCAATCTCCTCTTCTCTATCAGCATGTTAAGCAGAGTGTGTAGAGGGCTGCTTATTCAATTTAAGAAGTCCCGGTTCCTGTTGTTGGTTTGGGGCCAACGTTGATTACAATACCGAAAACAGTGTTTTGCATCTCTAAATAGACACACACACACACACACACACAAGCACACACACACACATACATACTCACGCTCCTGATCTGATAAATCACAGACGTGTATATAATTGTATTAGTCATCGCAGGGCAGGAAAAATGTTTCCCTTCCTGGTTTGATATCTTTTGAGGATTTAGGAGTCGTCGTTACGCCAAAGTGGCTAACTGCCAAGCCCTGAACAAAATCTGTGCATTTACAGTCTTTTCTGATCATAGAAATGGGAGAGAAGAGGAACACTGCAATTACTCCACAGGGTATCTACCGAAAAAGACCCATTGACAAATGGGTTAAAGTGGACCATTATGACCCTCTGACAGGCGCACACACACACACACACACGCACGCACGCACGCACGCACGCACGCACGCACACACACACACACACACACACACACACACACACACACACACACACACACACACACACACACACACACACACACACACACACACACACACACACACACACAAAAAAACAAAGCACCTTGAGATTTAACAGTATTTTCTGTCTTTTAGGGAAAGGGGAGCACGGCAAGCCCTACCCTCTGGCTGAGGATGAGTGTGACGACTCGGCTTACAAGGAGAACGGCTTCAATATCTACGTTAGTAACAACATCGCCCTGGACCGCTCTCTACCAGACATCAGACATCCAAAGTAAGTAGAGAGACAGATGGGTCTTTCTCTGATCCGAATGTTGACACAATAAATGTGCAGAGCAGAGGTAATAACGTGTGTTAATTGGGGGTCAATTGCTGCACTACTAACGAGAGAACAAGGCGGTGTGCGTGTTAACATTTCACTTCAAACACAAAATGGGGTCACACCTCGCAATCTCCAACGATGTTGTCTTCTCTAATCTCCCAGGTCTTAGTATCTGTGTCTGTTCAATGGCTTGGAGGAGAGGAGCGTGAACCAACACGTTCACCTCTATTGATTCTCACATCAAATAAATGTGAATGTAACCTGTATACAATGCACACGGTCGGCACTGGCACTTTACTGCCACTCATTAGTAGGCAAACATGGCTAATATCATTACATGGAAAATGGCAGCTTACATCGATTAGGGGTTTGTTGTGGGTGGTTACTCTGCTACTCTGGTACCAATCAAAGGTGTTTAGTTGAACAGTGCTGCGTATGTACGTTAGGATGGCCGTATTGGCTGCTTTTCGCAGTGATGTCAGATATTGCTTATTTTTTGCAATGAGGTATTTGATGGAATGGTCCATAATGGCTCTCAGGGAGCACTAGAAGGCATTGTAAGAAAGTGAGAGAGAGAAACCACTGGCCTTCTGCACACCATCAGGCCCTCATAGAAACAACATGGATTTTCTCTCTCTCTCTCTCTCTCTCTCTCTGTCTGTCTGTGTCTGTCTGTCTGTCTGTCTGTCTGTCTGTCTGTCTGTCTGTCGTCCGTCCGTCCGTCCGTCCGTCCGTCCGTCCGTCCGTCCGTCCGTCCGTCCGTCCGTCCGTCCGTCCGTCCGTCCGTCCGTCCGTCCGTCCGTCCGTCCGTCCGTCTGTCTGTCTGTCAATTCAATTCAATTCAAGGGCTTTATAAGTCAGGAGGGGTGTTGCAGTAGTGTTACAGCTCTGTGGATAATGAGAACTATTCCCTCCGCTGTGGGGGGCTAGAGAGTGACTGCATCCCAATGGCACCCTACTCCCTATATAGTCAACTACTTTTTACCCTATGGGCCCTGGTAAAACATAATGCACTTTATAGGGCATAGGGTGCCGTTTGGACTCCAAGTGATTCCATGTTAGCGAGGTAGGGAAATTAGATGCCACACTGTGCTGTGCATACTGCGGAGAGGGATATGGGGACATTTTCTCATTTGAAAGCTAGTTAAGCTTAGGATTGAAATATAGTGTTTTCTCCCTCTGGATATTGTCCCGTGTCTAATCTCTACTGACTGTGTGACTGTCTATGCATGTGTGTATTTAGAGTGTGTGTGTGGGTGTGTGTGGGTGTGTGGGTGCAAGTATATTCGACATGATGCACAGGACGTACAAGGTGCGCACGTAAGTCAATTTACATGTGTGAAAAGGGTGTGTGCTCAATTACTGGTAAACATGTTTTCCACACCGCACTCCGTGTGTGTGGGATCAGAACATGTGTTGACAGGAAGTCAGGTTTCTATGAAGCTAAATCAGTCCTCCAGGGCAATGCTCTTTAGTTCAGTTCCATCATCACAAAAAACCATGGCAATTTTCTTCAGCAGGTGACGTGCCTTGTGCGGAGTGTGAGAGAGAGACAGAGAGGGAGAGAATGAGAGAGTGTGTTTATTAGTGTGCGAGAGAGAGAGGGGGGAGGAAGAAAGGAAGAAAGAGAGAGAGAGAGAGAGAGAGAGAGAGAGAGAGAGAGAGAGAGAGAGAGAGAGAGAAAAAGAGGGGGAGATAGATAGTTATAGAGAGAGAAAGATATGGAGAGTGAGGAGGGAGAGGGATAGATAGTTATTGTGAGAGAGGGGAAGGGGAGGAGAGAGAGTTAGATAGAGAGAGAGAGAGAGAGAGAGAGAGAGAGAGAGAGAGAGAGAGAGAGAGAGAGAGAGAGAGAGAGAGAGAGAGAGAGAGAGAGAGAGAGAGAGAGAGAGAGAGAGAACAACAGAGAATATCTATGGTGAGAGGGCATCTCTGTTTATTTACAGTCTCATAAAGCCCTGCAGCAATCTTCTCAGTATGTGATCTGTAACATTATTTTGTAGACAGTGGCTGAATGATCTCCATCTCCCTCCTCACAGTAAGCTGGGGCCCTGCCTGTCTTCCTGCTCTGCCTGTCTGTCTGTTTTGCCTGCCTGTCTGTTCTGCCTGCCTGTTCTGCTTCCCTGCCTAATGTAATGACGGCTATAACTCAGATACACCCCTGATTTCAACGAATTTAAGAGATGGAAATGAGGCCAGTGCTGCCGCTATCCTAGCTAATGTTGTTGACACAAAGCGGTACGCAAAATAAACCTCACAGGTTAAAAACATTTAAGGGATTGCGATGTCTGTGAATGCTAAGTAATTTTGGCAATGCTGTATTTCTCAGTCTGCACATACTGTACACTATGCCACTAAAATGGTTCCTAGGGCTGTCCCCACTGGAGAACCCTTTGAATAACCCTTTTTGGTTCCAGGTAGAACCCTTTTGGAATTAATGTAGAACACTTTACACAAAATAGTTATACCTGGATCCAACCCTACTTGTTTTCAGTTACTGTTTTATATTTGGTTATTTTAAAAATGTTTTCACTGCTGAGTTAATTACAGTTTTTTCTCAATTACTGAAGCATTGGACAATCTATAATCAGTTCCACAAGTCATACGATATGATGGAGAAGTTGAACGTTCGGTAGTTAGTGTACATAGCCTACACTTGAACAGAGCAATGCTTCAGAAAAAAACCTGGCATGTCTTTAAAGCAGATGTGATACTGCATTGTGCATTTTACACCAAATGATGCTGTCACGGTCTGACCTTGGTTCTGTTATTTTATCTTTGTTTTAGTATGGTCAGGGCGTGAGTTGGGTGGGCAGTCTATGTTTGTTTTTCTATGCTGGTTTTTGAGTTCGGCCTAGTATGGTTCTCAATCAGAGGCAGCTGTCTATTGTTGTCCCTGATTGAGAATCATACTTAGGTAGCCTGGGTTTCAGTTTTGGGTTGTGGGTGTTTGTCTTCCGTGTCAGTGTTTGTCGCCACACAGGACTGTTTCGCTTATTGTTTTGTATTTCATAGTGCTTCGTTTATGTTTTAAAATAAACATTATGGACACTTACCACGCTGCGCTTTGGTTCTCCGATCCTTCTCACTTCTCCTCAGAAGAGGAGGACGAGATCCCTTACAGACGCAGCACAACATTTCATCCAACATTAACACCTATGCATTGACCCAGGCAGGTGTTACAGTATGTTCAGATCTAATCTGGAGAGCACTGACCTGTTATTAAATGGCTGTAACAGCATGGCAGACAGTATAAGACACAGTGGGGAATCCTATCATGCTGGGAAATCAACACGTAAGGAACAGACTGAAGGCGTTTACCCATACAGAATGTAACATGAATGTCATTCTCATCGGGTCTGTGTGTGCGACAACCACGGCGGTGCAAAGGCCTAGTTGAGATGAAAAAGAATCACATCAGCAGTTGATAGCATTAAGTCTGGGTAATGTTCAATGTCACCTTATCAAGTTCAACGGAAGCTGACAGTCTTGCTTCATTCTTACCTGAACTGAACGGAGTCTCTATTCAGTCATTCATTTATTTACTCTCTCATTCTTTCTCTCTTCCTCACACACTCATTCCATACAGCAAGGAAGGGAAAATGGAAGTTTAATTTAAGCCTATATGCATTTAAGAGAGGTCTATAAAGCCCCAATCCAGCCCCATATTTCTTGTTTCCTCACTATACGGTGCTGGAGGGGGGGGGGGTGACAACGGTATTTTCCATAATGGTATGTGGCTCTATCTGCCTATTACTATGCAAATCAATGCTCTTCTCCTTCCTGAATGGTATTTCATAATGTAGAATTATCTGACAGGGCAGCTGGAGAGACCAACCTTGTGTTTCAGAGATTGGCTCAACTCCAGCAGGAATGAATTTGCTTTCCCAGCCCAGCACAGATGTAGGGAGCTGTAGCAGTTTGGTGGGCTCCTCCTCCCCCTCCTCCCTCCCCCTCCCTCCCTCCCTCCCTCCCTCCCTCCCTCCCTCCCTCCCTCCCTCCCTCCCTCCCTCCCTCCCTCCCTCCCTCCCTCCCTCCCTCCCTCCCTAAATAAAACAATAATAAAAACCAGGGCTTCTAACCAAGTACCGAGTCATAATTCTGCAAAGACCGGTGATAAATTAGAACAGCTTGTCAAGGTTGTCACCGGGGTAAATTAGCCGGAGACTCGTGTGAACCGTAAAACTGCTGCTTCATTTGCCAATTTCAGCTTTGTCGAGGCGGCTATTAACATGCAGATTTCCTGAATTGTTTATTAGGCCGGCTGAAGCTGGAGTGGCTCTTTTAAACGCTGATTTACTTTACGACACAGCACAGAGGTAGGAGGTAAAGCAGGCTATGTGTTTGAGGCTGGCTGGCTGGCTGGCTGGCTGGCTGGCTGGCTGGCTGGCTGGCTGGCTGGCTGGCTGGCTAGCTGGATGGACAGCTGGCTAGCTGGCTGGAAGGCTGGCTGGCTTGGCAGTGTGACACACAGCAGGGAGCAGGTTGACTTTCCAGATGTAGGAAGACGTGATTAAAGATATCAGTTTTAGATTGTGACATTTAGCCTATCACAGAGTCACTATATTCAAACATACCAAATACCAACACATGTAGCTAGCTCTACATCAAATGCATAAGCTGCATGTGGAGATGAAATGCGCACGATGTCTCTGATGTATTGAATTTCGATCCCACTGGGGTCTTTGTCAGGACAGGTCAAGAAAGGTCTGGTCTGATGTATTAAAAAACATGGAGGCTAATACAGTCCCTGGTATTTTGTGTATTCTCTTTCCTCAGCTGCAAGACGAAGCTGTACCTGGAGAACCTTCCCAACACCAGCATCATCATCCCCTTCCACAATGAGGGCTGGTCGTCCCTGCTGAGGACCATCCACAGCATCTCCTACCGCACCCCAGACCACCTCATCGCTGAGATCATACTGGTGGACGACTACAGTGACAGAGGTAGGACACCTGGTTAACTGTTACGCTGCTGTCTGTGTTGGTGGTCAGGGTTCTTACACCACACCCTGCTCAGTGACTGTGGTAGGACCCTGGTTAAACTACAGTTATTACAGTATGGTGCTGGTAGGACCCTGGTTATACTACAGTTATTACAGTATGGTGCTGGTAGGACCCTGGTTAAACTACAGTTATTACAGTATGGTGCTGGTAGGACCCTGGTTAAACTACAGTTATTACAGTATGGTGCTGGTAGGACCCTGGTTAAACTACAGTTATTACAGTATGGTGCTGGTAGGACCCTGGTTAAACTACAGTTATTACAGTATAGAGGTCGACCGATTTATGATTTTTCAACGCCGATACCGATAGAGATTATTGGAGGACCTAATACCGATTAATCGGCCGATTTAAAAAAATGTATTTGTAATAATGCCAATTACAACAATACTGAATTAACACTTATTTTAACTTAATATAATACATCAATAAAATCAATTTAGCTTCAAGTATGAAACATGTTCAATTTGGTTTAAATAATGCAAAAACAAAGTGTTGGAGAAGAACGTAAAAGTGCAATATGTGCTATGTAAGAAAGCTAATGTTTCAGTTCCTTGCTCAGAACATGAGAACATATGAAAGCTGGTGGTTCCTTTTAACATGAGTTTTCAATATTCCCAGGTAAGAAGTTTTAAGTTGTAGTTATTATAGGACTATTTCCCTCTATACCATTTGTATTTCATTAACCTTTGACTATTGGATGTTCTTATAGGCACTTTAGTATTGCCAGTGTAACAGTATAGCCTCCGTCCCTCTCCTCGCTGGGCTCGAACCAGCCACACAACGACAACAGACACCACATTGAAGCAGCGTTACCCATGCAGAGCAGGGGAAACAACCACCCCAAGGCTCAGAGTGAGTAAAGTTTGAAACGTTATTAGCGCGCGCTAATTAGCCAGCCATTTCACTTCGGTCACACCAGCCTCATCTCGGGAGTTGATAGGTTTGAAGTCATAAACAACGCAATGCTTGACACACAACGAAGAGCTGCAGGCAAAACGCACGAAAGTGCTGTTTGAATGAATGTTTACGTGCCTACTTCTGCCTACCACCGCTCAGTCAGATACTTAGATACTTGTATGCTTGTATGCTCAGTCAGATTATATGCAACACAGGACACGCTAGATAATATCTAGTAATATCATCAACTAGTGATTATGATTTATTGTTTTTAATAAGATAAGTTTAATGCTAGCTAGCAACTTACCTTGGCTTACTGCATTTGCGTAACAGTCTCCTTGTGGAGTGCAACGAGAGAGAGGCAGGTCGTTATTGCGTTGGACTAGAAGGTTTGCAAGATTGGATCCCCCGAGCTGACAAGGTGAAAATCTGTCTTTCTGCCCCTGAATGAGGCAGTTAACCCACTGTTCCTAGGCCGTCATTGAAAATAAGAATGTGTTCTTAACTGACTTGCCCAGTTAAATAAAGGATAAATAAAGGTGTAAAAAAAAAAAACGGCAAATCGGTGCCCAAAAATACAGATTTCCGATTGTTATGAAAACTTGAAATCGGCCCTAATTAATCGTTCGACCTCTATTACAGTATGGTGCTCTATGTATCAGGTAGGACCCTGATTAAATCAAATGAAATGAAATTGTATTGGTCACATACACATACTGTATTTAGCAGATGCTATTGTGGGTGTAGCGAAATGCTTGTGTTCCTAGCTCCAACAGTATGGCGTTGGTGGATATGGGGCACTGCACTAGTTCCATTACCCCTACCAACTAATAGAATCTCACTTTGATTAATCTCTGTTAGTGTATGTTTTTGGTGTCTACAACCCTGGATGTTGCCTCTGGGGGTCTTTGCCTTGAGGAGAACCCTGTGTGTGAAGCTCGTGTGAGCCATACTCATTTGTGTCAACCTCTGATCCGTTTATGGTCAGGTAGTTTGGTTTGGGAGGAGTTGGGTTTTGCTCGCCAGCCAGCTGGTTGCCCTGTTGGCCGTTGCCCTCTTTCTCTCCTGTGGTTCTGTGGATGTTGTGCAGAGAAACAGATTCACTTCCTATCGTGGTGTGGCTGTTTGCCTCAGGGGGAGGGAGATAGAACGTATGCATTCAGTAGCCAGACCACTGTGGCCAGACAGGGTCAGTCGTTGTGTACTGTATGCTCCCCCGCAGTGTTGAGACAATCCACTGGAACTCTCAGTCCACTGGCCTTCCGAGACAGACACACACCCTTCCGAGACAGACAGACGGACGGACGGACGGACGGACGGACGGACGGACGGACGGACGGACAGAGAGACACACACACGCACACACACACGCACACGCACACACACACAGAGAAGACTCACCACACCACCGGGCTTAGCCCGGATCATTCCACATTCCGTATTCCGCCTCTGGAAGCCCATGCATATATTCACATAATTGAGGTATTTTTATATTGTTTTAGCGGGCAAAGAGCAACAGCACAAACAACCTCTTGGTGGATGGACTTTAGAGTGTGTGTTCTTCATTTGCATCAGGTGATGAGTCAGCCTATTGGGGAATTCACTGGTTGTTTAAAGGAGCGATGCGCAGTTGCTACATCCATTTTGGACTTGGAATTGATTCTTGAAGAAGTATGTCTTGTACATAAATGGCTGATGAGTTTAGTTCAACTGTCGTGTCCCATCAGCACCCAAAATATCAGCTTGTTTCACTCCAATGTTTGTAAACAACCTAAATTTAAACAAACACAGTATAGGCTCAAAACATGGTCAAAACTCATTTTGATATCATGGATGGTCAATCCTGGCATTTAGCTCTGTTTATGAATTTGAAAGTGGTTACATTTCTCCAGCCCCATCCCCCAGCTTTTTACCAAAAACAGTGATGGGGTGCCAGCTTTGTTGTCGTTTCAACTGCTGAGTTCCCTTATGACGTTTGTAGCGTTTATGTTAAAGCTGTGCACTTTCATATTTTGAGTCCTTGGTCCACAGTTCATCCATGTAAACACTCTCTGTTGGTTGCTGTAGGCCTGTCTGTTCTGTTTACATACTGAGTCAGGTGAATGTGTGGAAATGGGTCATTTGGGTTCTGTGTGTGTGTGTGTGAATGGCAGCGTTGGGCAAGGTTTTGTGTGTGTGTGTGTGTGTGTGCGGGATCAGTGTTAGAGCTGGCAGATTCTCAGTGAGTTGAGGCTCTCTGGGACCACAGTCCTCACGGTGGGACACCAGATGGGCACAGCTGTTGCTCAGCCTTACAGCTGAATCTATCCCCCAAGGTGTGTGTGTGTGTGTGTGTGTGTGTGTGTGTGTGTGTGTGTGTGTGTGTGTGTGTGTGTGTGTGTGTGTGTGTGTGTGTGTGTGTGTGTGTGTGTGTGTGTGTGTGTGTGTGTGTGTGTGTGTGTGTGTGTGTGTGTGTGTGTGTGTGTGTGTGTGCTTGCCTG
The DNA here is from genome assembly GCF_021184085.1 of Oncorhynchus gorbuscha. Classification (NCBI taxonomy): domain Eukaryota; kingdom Metazoa; phylum Chordata; class Actinopteri; order Salmoniformes; family Salmonidae; genus Oncorhynchus; species Oncorhynchus gorbuscha. Next base: position 55,192,355 of record NC_060189.1, on the reverse strand, counting down.
CGTTTGATGTGCTAATGTTATTGTCACTGGCCATATTATAATGTTTAATTATTCCCCCATCTTACAACCACACTTCAATAGTACCTAAACTGGTCAGCTGTGTAATGCATGCCAGATATCCTGGCGACACATCCCAGGACTGCGTTCACCCCCATCATGTTCTGGTGTGTCACACAGAGGAGCGAGGCACGTTCTAGTGTGTTGCACACAGCAGCTAGGCAGAGTGGCCTCTTTGTGCCTGTGGAGGACAATTCTCCAGCGGAAATATCTATGAACAGATTTTTCACCTGAAGCTAAAATAACAATATGCTCTGCTGACAGAATAGCTACATTTGAAACCAAACCTTCTGAGAAATAATTTGGCAATGTATAATTATGAGTCATAATGATAACAACTCTCCATCTGTTGCTCGAATGATAAATAATGAAATCAACCTTTATTGTCTGATGCTACATTCATAACCCTCTGGCACGGTTGTAATTCCCAGTTGTTGGGTCATAAATACCAGTTGAATGCAGTCACGTGCTTTGTAGTCGTTGAGAAACACTGATTGGCTAAAGGCCAACACGCTGCATCACCCATAAACTAAAAGTACAGCTACCATGCTTGTAAACTAATTATAATGCTCAAAAACCAGATTAATAGATTGCTTTTTATAAACAATGTTTTGTTGTTGTATTTGCCTGCCAAAAATGCAGTTATCGAGGTTATTTCCTTACTAGGTGACATCAGAGGTCAGCATGTGGGAGAAGTTGGAGCTCAGGGATGATAGACAAGCTTCCCACTAGTAATTACCAGTTGGAGGGGCATTCAAGTGGATCTTTCCCAGCTGAATGTGGTAAATACCACCTTCCCACTTTTTGTGAACGCAGCATTAGTCACCTACTGTACCTGTGAACATAACCTATCTATTAAGTGTCAGTGGAAAACTAGGATTATGTTGCATAAGTATACCAATCAGTTGGCTACATAGTTTATATGGATGGGCATTATAAATGATTTCACTATTCAAATAATATGAAGGTGGAGTGGGACCAGGGGACTTACCTAGGACGGAGAGTGCACCAGAGGAGGGGGGGATCTGCAGCGGTGCAGAGGCCACCAGAGGAGGGGGGGGGATCTGCAGTGGTGCAGAGGCCACCAGAGGCGAGAGACGGTGATGAGGCCAACGGAGCAGCGCCTGGGGAGGGGTGCTCAATGGTGGCAGTGCAGTGGGAGGTGAGATACAAGTGGATCAGGAATTCAGTGAGGCCTTTGGGGATACGTGTTTACATTTTGCGAACTTAAACGTCCGAAGCCTACTACCGAAGATAGATGAGATATGTCTGTTGGTTCGCAAATCAGAGGTGGGTGTCTTATGTTTCACAGAGACAGAAAGGATCGGAATTGGAATTGGTGGGGGGAGGGGGGGAATATGTGCGTTTGTAAGGTCGGACATTGCTTAAAACGTCAGATCGGATTTAAGCGTTGATCTGGAGATTGTCAGGCTGGATATCTGCCTTCCCAAAACCAAGCCGATTTTGTTGGGGGTGTGTTACAGGCCGCCCAATCAGAATGCATTCTATGTAGGTCTTGAAATTGTGTTGTCAAACTGTAATGATTCCCTGGTGAAGGAAATACTTTTCTTAGGGTATTTCAATACGGATGTCTTTAAAAAGGCAAACCCAACTCACAATGTATTTATGCACTTCTGTAGATCACTTGCTCTGACCCAAATCATAAAAGATCCCACCAGGGTATGGGAAACGGTGCAAAGTACAATTGACTTAATTTTGTTGTCTGATAAATCCAAAATATTGCAGAGTGGAGTAATAGTATATGGAATCAGTGATCATTTTATTATATTTTGCACAAAGGGGGGTTTTTAATGATATATTATTGTGTCACAAAACTGTTAGAATCAGAGGACTCAAAAAATACTGTGTTGAAATGTTTAGGGAGCAAGTTGGTAAAATTGACTGGTCACCAGTGCTGTATAGTGTGGGGGTAGACAGTGCCTGGGAAGCCTTTAAATGTCGATTCCTTGATGTGGTGAATGTGATGGCTCCCATTAGACGGGTCACCTGTGCTAGATAGTGTGGGGGTAGACAGTGCCTGGGAAGCCTTTAAATGTCGATTCCTTGATGTGGTGAATGTGATGGCTCCCATTAGACGGGTCACCTGTGCTAGATAGTGTGGGGGTAGACAGTGCCTGGGAAGCCTTTAAATGTCGATTCCTTGATGTGGTGAATGTGATGGCTCCCATTAGACGGGTCACCTGTGCTAGATAGTGTGGGGTAGACAGTGCCTGGGAAGCCTTTAAATGTCGATTCCTTGATGTGGTGAATGTGATGGCTCCCATTAGACGGGTCACCTGTGCTAGATAGTGTGGGGGTAGACAGTGCCTGGGAAGTCTTTAAATGTCGATTCCTTGATGTGGTGAATGTGATGGCTCCCATTAGACGGGTCACCTGTGCTAGATAGTGTGGGGGTAGACAGTGCCTGGGAAGCCTTTAAATGTCGATTCCTTGATGTGGTGAATGTGATGGCTCCCATTAGACGGGTCACCTGTGCTAGATAGTGTGGGGGTAGACAGTGCCTGGGAAGCCTTTAAATGTCGATTCCTTGATGTGGTGAATGTGATGGCTCCCATTAGACGGGTCACCTGTGCTAGATAGTGTGGGGGTAGACAGTGCCTGGGAAGCCTTTAAATGTCGATTCCTTGATGTGGTGAATGTGATGGCTCCCATTAGACGGGTCACCTGTGCTAGATAGTGTGGGGGTAGACAGTGCCTGGGAAGCCTTTAAATGTCGATTCCTTGATGTGGTGAATGTGATGGCTCCCATTAGACGGGTCACCTGTGCTAGATAGTGTGGGGGTAGACAGTGCCTGGGAAGCCTTTAAATGTCGATTCCTTGATGTGGTGAATGTGATGGCTCCCATTAGACGGGTCACCTGTGCTAGATAGTGTGGGGGTAGACAGTGCCTGGGAAGCCTTTAAATGTCGATTCCTTGATGTGGTGAATGTGATGGCTCCCATTAGACGGGTCACCTGTGCTAGATAGTGTGGGGGTAGACAGTGCCTGGGAAGCCTTTAAATGTCAATTCCTTGATGTGGTGAATGTGATGGCTCCCATTAGATGGGTCAGGGTAAAGCAGAGATCTAGCCCTTGGTTTAATTATGAGATTCTAGAATCTCTCCTAGCAAGGAATAAGGCCTTGATGAAATTTAAGAACTCTCAAGAGCAGCCTGATTTTCTCCTATATTAACGTCACAGAATTTAAGCACAGAGCAGAATGGATGAAGCACAGAGCAGGATGGATGAAGCACAGAGCAGGATGGATGAAGCACAGAGCAGGATGGATGAAGCACAGAGCAGGATGGATGAAGCGAAGAGGGGTTACTTTGCTGATAAAATAATAGAGAACTTAAATGACCCTAAAAAGCTTTGGTAAAAGCTAGGCTGTAGTAGTACTACCACAAACAAACTAAACAGTATTGGACTGAACATCAGGGAGAGATTGTTTAAGAAAAAGCAGAGGTTGCCAATGAATTCAACTATTTTTGTTACTTCTGTTGCAAGCAGTTCCACCAGTTCTGGTATGTATGGAAACAACCAAGTCAATAAGTATTATGCCGAGTTACGGGTTCAGACAAACTCTTTTGCAAAGATGGCAACAGCCAAAGTAGCAGAGCTTAAATACTCCAAAGCCACAGGCCTGGATAATATTCCTGCAAGGTTTCTTATAGATTCTGCTGAGGAAATTGGCCCATGTATTACGCATATCGTTAATCGTTCTCTTGAACAAGGCACCTTTCCCAGGGACATGAAACACACTGAAGTTATACCTCTGTGAAGAAGGGGATAAAGTCTGACCCTGGGAATTATAGGCCTGAATCTCAATCAATCAATCAAATGTATTTATAAAGCCTTTCTTACATCAGCTGATGTCACAATGTGCTGTACAGAAACCCAGCCTAAAACCCCAAACAGCAAGCAATGCAGATGTAGAAGCAGGTGATACAGTTAACCACTGTCTCCTCATCTCCAAACTGGAGGCACTGGGGTTAAGCAGTATTCCTCTAGGCTGGGTAAAGTCCTTTTTATCAGGTAGGGAGCAAATAGTAAAGGTTAATAGTTCACTGTCTCAGCCAAAACCAATGAGTTGTGGCGTTCTGCAGGGGAGCGTGCTTTGTCCTTTACTGTTTTGACTGTGTATTAGCAATATGAAAGATGCTTGTTCTTGCCATCTTTTCCTTTATGCGGATGACTCTACACTTCTGGTGTCTCACAAAAGTAAAACTAAGTTGGAGAGCATACTTAGCACAGAGCTTACTAACATTAACAAATGGCTTGGAGATAATAAGGTATCTCTACACTTAGGTAAAACTGAAGCAATTATTTTTGGATCCAGACCTAAATTGAGTAGGTCCTTTGAAATCAGAGTGGAATTAGGGGGGAGGTGCTGACTACTAAAACCTTTGTTAGCTACCTGGGATGCATCCTTGATGGAAGATTGGGAGGTGTGAGCATGGCCACTAAAGTGCAAGGGAAGGTAAATGCCAGGACTACATTCTTGCCTAGAAAGTCCAAGCTGCTTGATAAGGACTCCATGAAAGTGATAGCCACTGCCCTCATTCAATGCCACTTTGACTACACTAGTACTTCCTGGTTTGGGGGCTTATCTAAACTTATGAAGCTTAAGTTAAGATAGCCCAGAATAAGCTGATCAGGGTAGTATTGAAATGAATCCATGTACACACATAGGCAGGAGCTGCTTTCAGGAACTCAACTGGTTGCCTGTTGTAGGTGTCCCAGATTAAACTGGGTTTGGTTTACACAAGTATTTATGGTTCTGTGCCCAGATGTCTAACTGATTACCTTCCCAGTGCACACAATCACTTTCCTGGTGCACACAATCATAGCACCAGATTAGGTGTTGCTGATGTGTGCTTATACAAATCAAATCAAATCACAGGTTCAGGAGTAATGCTGGGAAAGGTACTTTCGTTGCTTCTTCCCATAAAACCTATGTCCTCTCTGGGCAGCTTTAAAAATAAAGTAAAAAACTGTTTATCTTCTGTCCCCATATGAATGACCCCTATGATGTACCTCTGTAAATCACGTCACTCAAAATGACATAAAATGCCACAACAGCAGACAGTACAGTGGTTTTCAGGGAGCTATTCAAGTATTTGTTGGCTAGGGGTGGCAGGTCGCCTGGCGGGTAGGAGCATTGGACCAGTAACCGAAAGTTTGCTGCATGGAATCCCTGGGCTGACAAGGTAAAAATCTGTTGTTCTGTCCCTGAGCAAGGCAGTTAACCCACTGTTCCCCGGGTGTCGATGATGTGGATGTTGATTAAGGCAGCCCTCCGCACCTCTCTGAGTCAGAGGGGTTTGGTTAAATGCGGAAGACACATTTCAGTTGAATGCATTCAGTTGTACAACTGACTAGGTGTCCCCCTTTCTCTAACAGTAGCCTCAGCTAACAGCAATAGTGAATATGTCTGATGTTTGCCATCATAGAACTGAATCTGTTTCTGGTGAGTGTTTTGCTTTGATCTTTGTCAGGTCTTGTGAACCCTCCGTTGGTGCACGCCTGCAGGCTATTTGAAGTGGGGACATAGCATACTGTTGTTAGGGCTGACCGGAGGGCTAAATGCACTATGATAGTAAAATGCCTTTTCATGTGAAATGCAACCCATAACCCATAGCCCATGAGAGAGACAAATGAGCTTTAAAACAAAACAATCACTTTGTGCGTCCTCAGAACTGTAGGCTACATTTAAAAGTCAGGCCAATTCATTTATTACATTTACATTTTACATTTAAGTCATTTAGCAGACGCTCTTATCCAGAGCGACTTACAAATTGGTGCATTCACCTTATGACATCCAGTAGAACAGTCACTTTACAATAGTGCATCTAAATCTTAAAGGGGGGGGGGTGAGAAGGATTACTTATCCTATCCTAGGTATTTATCAGGATCATTAATGGGTATCTCCAAAGAATTGGCAATATAAACTAAGGTAAAACAAAGGAAAATGCACATCGTCGGCTGTCATTTCAGCTGCTTGATGTAATTGTGTGTAAGTTTTAGTTGACCAGTTAGCTACAGTAGCAAAGGAGAAGTAACTTTAGTCTAGCTATCCTCAGTGCTTAAGTTGTAAATCAGGAAGTGCTGGAACATAAAGTGAGCATGAGAGGGGGGTGACCTGGGGAGCTCTGAGGTACCAGAACGCATGAAAAATATAGCCATCTTTATATTAAAGCATTGCATGCATATCATCACATTTGTGTAGTGGCATGGGGAACAATGTTAGTTGCATAGATTCTGGGAAAATGTTTGTCTTTTAAAACGCATTTCATTTGACTGGAGACTTTGGTATAATCTTTTTTAATGCCAACTAGGAAATCTCAGAATTCCGACTTCAGTGCGTTCTAGACAACTGGGACCTCTGGAAAAACTAGCTCCAATTGGTCAAATTTGTTTTGAATAGTCATCTAACTCGGAATTCCAAGTCAGGAACTCTGGCCTCTTTCTAGAGCTCCGACCTGAAGATCACTGACATCATGATTTCAACTCGAGTTCCCAATTGTCTTAAAATCACCATAATACCACACAGTTGATCGAAATGAGAGGCTACTTTGACAAATAACAACTGAAAATCTGAGATCAATAAAAGCTAACTTGTCTTGAATCCATCAATAGATATTGTAGGCTACAATCGCTAGTAATGGCCTATGCGCTCGTGCCAGAAGCCTCTCTCTCCTGTTTAAAATTGCAAAATACTTGGAAGTTGATCACATATTTTGGGAGCCTACAGCATAGTCTTCTCTTTTCAGCAGGAGCCATTTGCTTTCCAACCTGTCTTGTCTGCATGCTGTTTGTTCACTGACAGATTTGCCACGTGTCCCAGACTGTAGGCTATGCCTTGTTATTGGGATACACTCCACAGCTAGGCAATTTTAAAATACGACGCTATTGATCCTCTGTGGCAAAATTATAGGCTTTCTAGTGTAGTAGGCTATTCTGAGTTATTTCATTTATTTATGAACAAACAGCATTAACTCTATAATTTTGGCAGATGTATATAAATTCATCAGTGCTGCTGCAGCTCCTCCAGATCCCTTCGCACGGTTATGATTCTATAAGGAAATAAATCATGCAACACTGGGGAGATGACAATTGCAGGCCCATGTCTATCAGAGCAGAGAGAGATAAATCATAGGAACGGAATGTCATTGTAGTTCTGAGAGAGATACGGGGGGAGGCAACTCGAAATAAATACATTTTATTGCTTTTATTTGAATTTTGACATTGCAAAAAGCGGCCAAATAGGTTAATTTCTTTTGTCTGATAACCCCCCTTAAAGGGCTGTTTCCCTTGGCTTCGCCTCGGGCCTAAGAACAGCCCTTAGTCGGGAGTTATCACCCGATAATCCCCAGGTCCTCATGCCTTATTGCTTAAAAACTTTGTGTGCTGCTTGTTCATTTTATTGTCTATACATATGTACTGTTGCTTCCAATGTGCATGTTTTACCCTGTATTAGGGGTACACCTAGTCCAATTATCCTGGTACCTGCAATGTGTGAACCAACCAATCGGAGACCTGTTGGCAAGGACTCAGCTGAATTGTGTCCAAAGGTCTTCACCTTGGCAGAACAAGAGTTTCCCTCTCTCTGAGCTCAGACCCCCTCTGACACCTTGGGGGGAAAAAAATCACCTGTCACTCCTGAAGTGTCACCTCCCGCGGTCACCGTGGAGATATCCAGGAAGTCACTCACAGCATGGAGCTGTCACCACCGCTTTATCTCCACGGCAACATTTAAGGGCAAAGATCCAATTCCCATCAATCACGCTGCAACCCCCCAAAAAAATGTGATGTGCGAGATAAGAGAGAGGTGTTCTTATTGGAATAGACTGACTGACTGACAGTGTCATTTCTGCAGCTCTCAAACAAGAGGGGTTGGAAAATGGAATATGTATTAGATTCTACCGCTCAAAGCATCAAAGATGACAGTTGTTTCGAATGTATTCTACCTGAATGACAGACTCAATGAGATCGGTAGGAATCTCAGAACATGAATTTGTTGCTGTCTAACTTTAGACAAATTAGAAATATGACAGGGCATGCCAGGTTAGAAAGCACTAAGCTGAAAGCTAAATGTTCACAGTAAATACCAAATAGCCTAAATTAAAACTTGAAAGTGCTTTGAAGTTTTTAAAAGAACAATCCTTAGCTAAATGGAAGGCCCTGCAAAAACATCCAGCTGTGTATTGTGTGTGCTTTGCAAATGTTTCCTTTTATAGTTAAGCCAAATCACCATCCTCCCTCCACAGGCAGTAACATACACACACACAGAGAGAGAGAGAGCCCCCCACACACACACACGCACGCACGCACACGCACGCACGCACGCACGCACGCACGCACGCACGCACGCACGCACGCACGCACACACACACACGCACACACACACACACACACACACACACACACACACACACACACACACACACACACACACACACACACACACACACACTTCAGCTAAAAGTCTTTAGAAAGGAAAGCTGTTCTTGTGAAAGATACCCTGAGAAGCAATGTGTAATGGTTATCTCTAAATTAACCACTGCTGGGCACTCATTAAAACATGGACGCAAATTGAATTCACTCCACAGAATTTAATGAATCATGAAATGTCCCCTCATTCAGTGTCATTTAGCTAGAACTGTGATGGCACTCTGTTAGGCACTTTTTCTCTTTATCTTCTATGTATTATGCAAAGGTGTGCTAATTGCAAAAATAACATGTTTCGCATAGAGAACTGGATGAATGCATGTGGCAATGCTAAGTACACAAAGCCACCAAATCCAGAACACATTTCTTGAGAGCTGAGATGGTGCAAAGTGAAATAATAAGAGAAGTGAAGGAAAGTCAAGTTTTCAATGTAATTGCAGATGAAACCAACGGTTTTAAGAAAAAATAACACTACTATTACACAGGGCCATCCACAAAAGCTTTTTACACTTTCAGTCAGCTAAAAGCTTAGATGCAGCAGGTCTCACAAAAATGATTGTTGATTGCCTTGAAAAACATGGTCTGGACTACAGAAATGATCTTGTGGGGCATCCGTCATGAGTGGAAAGCATTCTGGTCTGACTGCACGGATTAAAAACAGTGCAAGTTTTGCATTTTATGTGCACCGTATTGCACATAGTTTGAATTTGGTTCTAGTCGATGCTGTAAAGACAGTGCCTGAGGCAGTTAACTGTTTTGCTCTACTGCAGAAGCTTTATAACTTTGTATCTGGCTCGTATGTTCATCTCAAGTGGCTTGCAGTTCAGAAAGAGCTGTATCCACAGCAGCAGCCCAGGGAACTACGGAGACTTACGGATGTAAGGTGGGCATGCAGACACATGGCATGCCGTAATCTGAGGGACAGGCTTCCTGCAGTTCTGAGAGTGCTACAGGCTATCACACTTGAAAATAGTGGTGATGGATCAGTGGAGGCAAGGGGCCTTCTTTCTCAGATTTACATTTGGTTACCTTTTGTAAAGTGCTTGTTGATGCCAAATGTCTTTCTGACATGCTCCAATCAAGCTCTCTTGGCCTAGCAAGGGCTGTGTAACTTGGGTCAAACGTTTCGGGTAGCCTTCCACAAGCTTCCCACAATAAGTTGGGTAAATTTTGGCCCATTCCTCCTGACAGAGCTGGTGTAACCAAGTCAGGTTTGTAGGCCTCCTTTCTCGCACACGCCTTTTCTGTTCTGCCAACACATTTTCTATAGGATTGAGGTCAGGGCTTTGTGATGGTCACTCCAATACCTTAACTTTGTTGTTCTTGAGCCATTTTGTCACAACTTTGGAAGTATGCTTGGGGTCGTTGTCCATTTGGAAGACCCATTTGTGACCAAGCTTTAACTTCCTGACTGATGTCTTGAATTATTGCTTCAATATATCCACATCATTTTCCTCTCTCATGCTACCATCTATTTTGTGAAGTGCACCAGTCCCTCCTGCAGCAAAGCACCCCCACAACATGATGCTGCCACCCCCGTGCTTCACGGTTGGGATGGTGTTATTCGACCTGCAAGCCTCCCCCCTTTTCCTCCAAACATAATTATGGTCATTATGGCCAAACAGTTCTATTTTTGTTTCATCAGACCAGGGTACATTTCTCCAAAAAGTACAATCTTTGTCCCCATGTGCTGTTGAAAACCATAGTCTGGCTTTTTTTATGGCATTTTTGGAGCAGTGGCTTCTTCCTTGCTGAGCGGCCTTTCAGGTTATGTCGATATAGGACTCGTTTTACTGTGGATAGAGATACTTTTGTACCTGTTTCCTCCAGCATCTTCACAATGTCCTTTGCTTTTGTTCTGGGATTGATTTGCACTTTTCACACCAAAGTACGTTCATCTCTAGGAGACAGAGCTACACCAACGGTCGGCAACCTTTTCCATTTGGAGTGCCAATTTATCTTACCATTCCTACTGATCTGTGTGCCTGTTATGATTTTGATACGCACATTTTTGTGGTAGAGTTTAATTTAGTTTATAATAGTCTTATCTTATTATATCAAAATCATTGTCTGTGGTTAATGACACAAATCTAAAAGTAACTTTTATTGCCATAGCCAAAACATATTCTGGGCCCTCAGAGTTTCCCGTGCCAGTGAGCTGGGGACAGACACAGCTGTAGGTTATTTGTGCAAGGGATAAGAACTAATCAGGCATTTTATGACTGGAACAGAGCTTTACATTATTCCTTTTAATGCCGAGTGGTTATCGAAAGGGAGAGAGCTGGAAATATTTGCATTCTCAATTGAGTCTAAAAACAGACTTAGTTTATTTGCCGTTTGAGGTCCATTAGTGGTGATATGTTGAGACAATCAAAGATACTTTTATACATCCCCAAATGGGCATATTTATAGGCCTACATTTGCACGCAGGCCAGGTAGACTAGTTCTACTTCTATATGTGTAATCAGGTGCGAGTCCTTACTCAACAAAGACGATTAATAAATTGACAAAAACTTCTCTCACACGTGTAGCATAGGTTGTGAGTTCTGCAAACAACGTGTCAACTCAGACAATGAAAATGGTAAACAACTGTAATAATAATATATTGAATGAATTAACAGAAATTACTGGCCTGTTGACTAAATGGGGTCAGCCCTAGATACATTATACAATCATCCTTAATTACATTGAAACTAGTAATTAGAGGTCTTACTTCACTTGGTTGTTTGATGATGAGGTAGCCTAGCCTTAACGGTGACTGTATGGATTATCAAAATATAGTATTTGAAAGGCAGACATTTTAATGGGTGAGGAATGGGTCATTTTTATAAACCATCCTTGAGGCAGAACTGCTCGATATCTGATGGGCCAGCCTCAATTTGGCTATATTGTAAAAATTCAAGAAAACAAAAATGTTATTTTCAGTCCTCGTTTAAGGTTAGGGTTAGGCATTAGAGTTAGCAGTGTGGTTAACGTTAGGGTCAGGTTTTAAATCAGATTTTATGACTTTATGGCTGTGCCAGCTAGTGACCACTCCGCAGAGCTGCCTCCAGAACGACATTCATGACGAAAAATGCTAACCTGCGAAACACAAGCCTGCACTTTAGATTTCATCCCCAATTCTCTTCTCTGACCCTCCCCATAGATCCAACTGACGCCTTGTCTCAACAGATGCTAGTGATGGTCGTCCTGGAGGCACTTAAAGCCAATGGTGTGCAGCAAAAAAATACAGAAATGTAATTCTCTGTTGCCTTTTGGGAGAGCTGAGTGGTGAGGGGTCATGGCAGCTCAGCGGTAGAGTTGTTTTAGCTTTTGGCTAAAGCTACGGTCTGGGATTTGTGGATGTGGGATTTACCTTTAGGGAGCTAAATTTGAGGGTAATTACTGAACATTTTTACTCTGCCTTTTGGATAAACCAAAACAGGCTTTATGAGATTGGAAGCCAACAGGGAGCCCTTGAGACCACAAATTCACTCATGAACACACACACACACAAACACTCTCTCTCTCTCTCTCTCTCTCTCTCTCTCTCTCTCTCTCTCTCTCTCTCTCTCTCTCTCTCTCTCTCTCTCTCTCTCTCTCTCTCCTCTCCCTCCCTCCCTCCCTCCCTCCCCTCCCTCCCTCCCTCCCTCCCTCCCTCTCTCTCTCACACACAGTCTAGCACGCCGTATCAGACTGACAATGAATAATTACCACCTGTTCCGTTCTGTGTGTGACGAGAGAACAGAGAATGAATGCAAGCTAAACATATTCTCTGCCAATTCAGAAGGGCGTGTCCTTGGAATATTATAGAATGATTCATTTATCCACTGTCCTGTATATCAATCACATGTAGAACGTTACTTTACTTTACTGAAGTCTCCATTCCATATTCAAACATTCAAATAAGGAAAATCTCTGACATAAAATGACATGAGCAGCCACTTTAATTAAGGGCTGTATAATAATTTGAATTTCACTTTTCCCAGAAAACCTCGACACGGTTACAGTTAGTTTCAATTGAAATGAAATCAAACACCCCTTTTAAAAGTTGTTTTGGGAGTGTTCTGACTTCTACCATGTACAATTCTGAAACATCTGGTTGATTTATCTGGTGAGTTGCATTGAATCTAGAATGACTCCAGAAGAATGCAATTAAATGACTGAATTGACTGTGATTTAGATGGAATTGACCCCTCCGGCTATAGAGGTGTCGGTCTACTGTATCTTGTCTACTACATTTGGGGTCAATACCTAATATAATAATAAATGCCATGTAGCAGACACTTTTATCCAAAGAAACTAAAGCCCTATTGATACAGGATTAGTTTTACTGGGGGAGGTTGGGTAATGTAATTATGTACACAAGCACAAAACACCACGTCTGTCATTTTTACGTGTCAGGAGGGTAATAATTCCAGACAGAATAAACTACTGTTTTTGTCAAACTCTAAAGTCTTCTGATAGTACTAGTCCCGTGTGAATCCACATCCCTGTGTTATGAGAGAAATGTCTGCGTTTGACCGGTGTTTGAAGAAGAGGAGGGGATAGTAGAGGGAGAGGACACTGGAGAAGAGGAGGGGATAGTAGAGGGAGGTTATGTTATGAGAGAAATGTCTGCGTTTGACCGGTGTTTGAAGAAGAGGAGGGGATAGTAGAGGGAGAGGACACTGGAGAAGAGGAGGGGATAGTAGAGGGAGGTTATGTTATGAGAGAAATGTCTGCGTTTGACCGGTGTTTGAAGAAGAGGAGGGGATAGTAGAGGGAGAGGACACTGGAGAAGAGGAGGGGATAGTAGAGGGAGAGGACACTGGAGAAGAGGAGGGGATAGTAGAGGGAGAGGACACTGGAGAAGAGGAGGGGATAGTAGAGGGAGAGGACACTGGAGAAGAGGAGGGGATAGTAGAGGGAGGTTATGTTATCAGAGAAATGTCTGCGTTTGACCGGTGTTTGAAGAAGAGGAGGGGATAGTAGAGGGAGAGGACACTGGAGAAGAGGAGGGGATAGTAGAGGGAGGTTATGTTATGAGAGAAATGTCTGCGTTTGACCGGTGTTTGAAGAAGAGGAGGGGATAGTAGAGGGAGAGGACACTGGAGAAGAGGAGGGGATAGTAGAGGGAGGTTATGTTATGAGAGAAATGTCTGCGTTTGACCGGTGTTTGATCGCGGTTTGAGCAAGAAAGCAATAACTGATCTGATCAATTGAACGAAGTGCTGCACAAAGCCCATATATGAATGACCTACATGTATCAACTTTCACAGTGAATTCTTTTGTTGACATGTTTTGTGCGGATTCATTTAATATTGCCAAATGCATCAGTAAAAAAACATTGTGCCTATAAAATGCAACGTTTGCTGTTAATCGATCTCCGAGCAGCAGCAAACTGACCTAAACATTTGGAAAGGAAGTCAACTTTAAAAAATATATATACATATAAAATCCTGTCCAAATCGTCATCTGGAATAACAGACATTCTGGAGTAATAATTACATAACCAGCATTGTCTAGGAGTACTAGTCCTGTGCAAATATGGCTTTACAGTCATGCGTGCATAAATTTCATGTACAGATGGTCCCGGGAATCAAACCCACTACCTGGGTGTTGCAAGCACCATGCTCTACCAACTGAGCTACAGAGGACCTGTATTTCTTCCCTAACAAGACAGGTGGGTTTTAGGACCCCTCTTTAACGTTACATGGTAATTATCTAAGCTAATTAAGACCTCTGAACGGTGTTGTAAATCGCCTTAAAATGCCTCGATTACGGTACCGTAGCAATACATAGAATCAAGGATAAGAGGAAGATCCATTGTCTTGAGACTTATACTGCCCAGGACGCGTCTAATGTCGACTCAGCTTTTTGGGCTCAGGATCAGCTTTAAGGATCAATGTGAAGTAAGCCAAATCAAAGCTATGTCCTTGTTTTATTTGGCCAGACTAATTGCAGCGACTGAAATATGTTAATTCAACCCGGGCTCCATTGATCTGTCTACTGTACACTGAGTGGACAAAGCATGAAGAACATGGATTGTGTATGTGTGCCGTTCAGAGGGTGGATGGGCAAGACAAAAGATTTTAGATAGGGTATGGTAGTAGGTGCCAGGCGCACTGGTTGGAGTGTGTCAAGAACTGCAACACTGCTGGTTTTTTTCACACTCAATAGTTTCCGTGTGTATAAAGAATGGTCCATCACCCAAAGGACATCCAGCCAACTTGACACAACTGTGGGAAGCATTGGAGTCAACATGGGCCAGCATCCCTGTGGAACGCTTTCGACACCTTGTCGAGTCCATGCCCCGATGGAGTGAGGCTGTTTTGAGGGCCATCGGGAGGGGGTTGCAACTTAATATTAGGAAGGTGTTCTTAATGTTATGTCCACTCGGTGTACAGTATGTGTTGCCTTAACATATTTAAAATATACGCTCTTCATGGTTTCTGATACATGAACCCTTATCAAACATACCCTTTCTTTAAAAAGAAACTTAAGTGACAATGTAGCGTTCACCATTCAGTATAATTATAGTTTTGCTGTCTCCATGAGATTGTACAGGGGACACTTCAGGACCCTCATCAAAAGCTTTTGAGTATGGCTCGGGAGTCCCTCTCTCTCATGGTCAAAAAAACTAATTTCAGGTCCACATGGCACTACGCTTCAACAGGACATTCCAACTCACACAGTTGCCCACTGTATTCATAATGGATTGTGAACACCATTGTCTGGTACAAGTGCTTTGTAAAGTGGAGTAGTAACCGGTGTGTCACAGGGGCCAGGGATAAAACCTCACTTCAGGCCAGCGATGGCCCATTGACTTAGGCTCGCTGTGATCTCGAACTGTGGGGGCAGAAACAGGACCGTGCTCAGCCTGCTGGGATGATTTGAGATAAGACGAAGATGGATCCAGGGCCATCCAGAGTCAGATGCCCTTGGCCAGTATTTCTGCTGCCTCTGCAAGGCTGTGTTTCTTGGGGTTGGGAGAATAAGCCACACACTCCCTTCCTGGGAGAGTGGATGGAGATGGGATTGATTGGAGCAGGCAAAAGAGAGAGTGATGTACACTTTGTCCCTGCCACCCGCCCGCTTACCGGCTTCTCCCAAACCGACCAGCTTTTCTTCCTTCGGCAAAAACAAATTAAGGCAAAATCAATCGTCTTGTCCGCGTCCTCCAGGCGTGCCTGTCGATACTCATAAGCGGCCAACTTTACTGTTGAAGTTAAGCGAGAGAGAGAGTCCTTCCGGAATGTGTCACTTGTCAGTGAAACTTCCTCTGGCAGATATTGGCTGCCTGCATCACTCTCTCGTTCTGCACGTCAATAGCAGCATCCCAGTTCTGAGATAAATGGAAGCCTCATTGAAGCCTCTTCAGCTGAATTTGCCTTAGCAAATAATATTAATCATTGATACGCAGTATAATACCAAAGTACTGTTACGTAAGTTCTTGGAAGGACTTGAAATGTTCCTGTGTATTATGTGGTTTTTAGTACTTCTTCCAGACACATCATGAAGCTGTCTGTGATATTCAGAGTGTTTCCTTTGTGTGTGTGTGTCTGTGTATGTGTGTGTGTCTGTGTATGTGTGTGCATGTGTGTGTGCGCATGCGTTTGTTTTCTTTCTGGCTCAGAGATAGAGGTCGGAGGCAGGTCACAGAATCTATTAAATGATGAGAATTCTCCATCAGTTCTGAGAGCCACAGTGATGTCTTTCTTTCTGAAGTTCTCATTTTGGCATTGTATTGAATCACACAACCCCACGTCATTTTTATTTTCACTCAAGACGGATTTCTAATACAGTATCTATCAGAACACACACACACACACACACACACACACACACACACACACACACACACACACACACACACACACACACACACACACACACACACACACACACACACACACACACACACACACACACACACACACACACACACACACACACACACTGTATGATGTTTATATGGAGTAGCCTCTCTATCCTCTCTTCTAAGTCCTCTATACACTGCAGAGTTAGCTGGTGGTGTGTGTGCACGTGTGTGTGTCTACACGCAAGTGTGTATGCGTCCAATGTGTGTGAGTGTGTGTGTCAGGGTCAACCTTGCCAACCTTGCCATTATATCTTAATAGGAGAATGCCAACCAGCCCTGCTTAGACTGGCTAAGTCCCAGGTCCCTCCAAGGATAAAGTTATCTCTCTGGCCCACCTTGACCACACTGCAGATCAAAGACCTACTGCTCTGGGCAACAAGGCAAGAGATCAGACACACACTCTGCCTGCACCCTAAATAGCACACTATTCTCCACATAATGTACTACTTTTGACCAGTGCCCTATGCAGACCGTGTCAAAAGTAGTGCACTACATTGGGGAAAGGGCTCAATTTTGGTTGTACCCTTCTGTCTTGTCTCGGTCTGCCCCATTTGATTTAGCACACTAAATAGACCCACTTTGTTCTAATTCATTTGTCTCAATATATGCTCAACGAAATGCTTATTCTCAGACAACGCGGGTTAAACACTTTGTATTCTGATAAGGTGGCCTGTTGACTTGGCAACCAGACCCCCAGTTCTAATTTATGAGATCGAAACAAAAACACACCAACCGAACGAACCAACAAACGCTCAATTCATCCCTAGCTACTTAACTTCCCAAACCAGACCCCCCCCCCCCCATTCACCACTGCCTCTGTATGAGATCCCAACAGAAACAACACAGCCCTAATTGCTGAAGTCGAGTTAACTCCATCCAAAGTTGCTTTGCCTCTCCATGACGCTGACAGCCAGGCTCTTTTGTCAGTACCAGGCAATGAGAGGTAAAGGCCAATGAAAGAAGCTGTCTTGGTTCCGTAGCTCCGGAGCTGTATTTCTCCCCAGGGGACTGTCTGGAGTCTCTGGCTGCCCTCCTGGCCCTCTGCTCAGCATAACTCTCAACCTTAACACACACGCTCACCGACTCCACATGACCGCATCCTTAAGAGAAGTGTCCTCCGTGATTGATGGCCGTGCTCTTGGCCGGGCCATCGCTCATTTTGGACACCCGAGACGACCGGTTTGAGCTACCCTCCCCGAACCTTACACACACACACACACACACACACACACACACACACACACACACACACACACACACACACACACACACACACACACACACACACACACACACACACACACACACACACACACACACACACACACACACACACACACACACACACACATACTCTGTCACCGTCGCTGCTGTCTCCATCCCCGACAAATTATCCCAGACTATGGCTCGCAGATGAGCTACTCTCTCTGATGAAGATGATGCACGACAGTCCCTGGCTTTCGTCCTCAAACTTCAGTAAACAACATCACCAAAGTCATTAGGTTTAGACAGGACAGCATATTAGTCACTTCATTCAGGAGCAATGAGCTTGTACTTTGTGACCTATTGTAGACCTGGTTCACTGGTTAGTTTCTTGGTACTGAACCCCTTTGACTCCCTGTCTGTTTGACAGGTTATGGAGAAGTATACGTAAGTCCCTGTTTTTAGATATATTTGTCCCCACCTAATTTGACTTGAACCATTTTCTCTGTGTTTTGCTGTCTTCCATTATCCCCACGGAACTTTAAAGTGTGTCGTCGGTGGGGGTAGTTACCATGGAAATTAGCCTGGAAACGCTTCCAAATGGCACTGCAATTAATCAATCATTACGGGCACATTTCCCGCTTTTTTATTTGCATCATTACCAGAAGTCCTACCTCTGTCAGCCGTGCCAGCGTGCCGTGAATGTAAGTGGATTCTAAATATAACCCTGGGCTCGTTAGTGAAGCACTACTCCGTGCTCTAGGTACTGTAGCATGCTACTGTACATTATAACAGGCTTCTATGAAACGAATAGAGAATGTCGTACCTGCTCTTACAGCCTTTAGAGGGCACTTACTGTACAACTATGGACTTGGGGTTACTGCCCTTAATAGATAGAACACTGCTGTCTGTACATTATCATATAGGCTTCTATGGACATCACAGAGAATATCTCCTGCTCATGGAGCCTTTGGAATGCACCTACTGTTCGCTGTACATGCTTAGCTCTACATGTAGCTGGACTATGGACTGGAGTATGTAGACTTGACACTGTACTGTTTTTCCCAGTTGATTAGTCTTGGATCTACCCATATTTAAAATATATGCACGTATGACTAAAGATCCCATGAAAATGTGTTCTCAGCCAACTTACCTTGTGAAATAAGGGTAAAAAATAGATATATTTTATACATATAATAATATATGCCATTGAGCAGACACTTTTATCTAGCGCGTCTCCTAAATGGCATATATTATTATATGTATAAAATATATATTTTTTTTACCCTTATTTCACCAGGTAAGTTGGCTGAGAACACATTTTCATTTACAGCAACGACCTGGGGAATAGTTACAGGGGAGAGGAGGGGGGATGAATGAGCCAATTGCAAGCTGGAAGTGATTAGGTGACCATGATGGTATGAGGGCCCCAGATTGGGAATTTAGCCAGGACACCGATAAGCCAGGACACCGATACTCTTACAGTGAGTGCCATGGGATCTTTAGTGACCACAGAGAGCCACGACACCCATTTAAAGTCTCATCCAAAAGACAGCATCCTATACAGGGCAATGTCCCCAATCACTGCCCTGGGTCATTGGGATATTATTATTATTTGTTTTTCATACAACTGAAAGGTTGCTGGGCTATACAGTATATCAGGGATATTCAACTCTTGCCCTACGAGGTCCAGAGCCTGCTGATTTTATTTTCAACCTTGATAATTAATTGCGTCCACCTGGTGTCCCAGGTCTAAATCAGTCCCTGATTAGAGGGGAACAATGAAAACAAGCAGTGGAACTGACTCCAAGGTCCAGGTTTGAGTTTGAGGGCAGTATATGATGCTGCTGAACATGTTTCCATCACAGCGAAAATCCAATAATGAAAAGCTGTGTGTGATAACACTGTACTGATGAGACTTGGATCGAACTGCTCCGTTTCCAATGAGGAGCTGTGTGATACAGCAGCTCATCCAGCTCCATTCAGTCAGTAGTGATCTGATCCTCCAGCAGGCCTGATAACCTGACGACCAGACCCCAGAACAGAGCACTTTTATCAGCCTGGCTTAAGACAGATAACCCCCTCCTCTCCTCCTCCTCCTTCCTCTCCCCCTCCTCTCCATCCTAACGAGATTGGACCTCCTCTATCACTCTATAAATGAGGATTGGTTATCTCGCTGAGAGCAGTCAGACTAGAGGGAGAACATTGCAATTATCATATCACCGCTGTGGATCGATTCCCCAATCCTTTACAAAAATACAGGGGTGGAAGTATACGCCCAGACAAACTGAAGCTTTCCTGTTCTGTCATTTTCTATTTTCTTGTCCGCGACCATTCACTTCAATTGTCAGGGTGTTCAATTCAACACTGTCATAGCCCTTTAGAGAATGCATTTTCTTTAGTGGGGGTATAATGTCAATTGTTGGAACATTGTAATAGATTTCTTTGGCGGCTAAATTACTGCTATTTTCGCTGGTAAGCTTACAGACTATGTTCTGAACACATCATCTGCATAACCGTCAACTAAATCTTACAAAGGAAGTTACATGGGAACTAAAGGAGCTGCCCACCCTGTTAGCTCATTTACTCTGAGCAGACGACAAGAAAAAGGGAAGGCCTGGGAGTGAGTCTAATTGTGTAATATGGAGCTAATTACAAACAGCAGTGGTTGTTTGTGTGGTGAATCCAGTCCAGCTGCTAATGCCAGTCCTGGCAGAGAGAAGAGCATCACGTCCAAACACAACAGAACAGGAGACGAAAACAGGACAGAAAAAGACAGAGAGAAGATACTATTTTGTCGTCCACCCTGTATGGACAAACAGTGGACAAATGAAGCCACGAATCAGGCCTGTACTATGGTTTACTGTGGTTAAGGTACAAAAAGCCAGAGAGAAAAAATACTGAGGTGCAGAGGACTGACAAGCCACCACCATCCAGCTAGAGCTTGCCAATCATGCCTTTTTACTATAGTTTACCAGTGTGTTGCGTTATACCTCGGTTCATCAATGGTAGATGATTACGCCTTTTGTGTAGATCAACAATGGTTCACACAAGTACACAGTCATGTCCTTTTTATGAGAAGGCTCTTGTGCAGCATAAAACCCTCAGCTGTGCCTCACACATTGTATTTACATGGCCTGTTTATTTTAAAGGTACAGTATATATTTTTTGCATCGTATGCTATATTGGATAGAGGAGATACAGTGAGAAAGATGGAGGCCAGATTCAAACCCATGCTGCAGCGGTATATGTGATATGGAGGCAGTGGTTTAGACAGCTGGATCATTGTCGTCATCTTCAAGAACAATCTGGCCTTAAATAGCCATGTACTCTTATAATCTCCACCCGGCACAGCCAGAAGAGGACTGGCCAACCCTCAGAGCCTGGTTCCTCTCCAGGTTTCTTCCAAGGTTCCTTCCTTTGTAGGGATTGTTTCATAGCCACTGTGCTTCTATATCTGCATTGCTTGCTGTTTGGGGTTTTAGGCTGGGTTTCAGCATAGCACTTTGTGACATCTGCTGATGTAAATTGATTGATTGATTGATATAAAGACATATCATGATGACATGCATTCTGTAGGTTTTGTAGTATATTGCTCATTTAGCATTTCATCACTTTCGTATCAATGCTGTAGTACGTTTGTCTAATATCTGTGTATGTGTGTGTATGGCAACGTAGTCTGTGTGTGTATGGCGACGTAGCCTGTGTGTGTATCCGTGATACATTTGACATTTTCCCAGACCTGATCATTTGGTGGTGCAGAGGGAGGGGGAACTTGCCTCGATGGTGGAGCTGGTAAATCTAGTCCAGTGAAACAGTAAAACTGGGGGGAGAGTTGTGTTGTGCAACCCAGCTCTGCCCAGTGCTACAGTACCTCTGCCTGCCTGAGACTGATGAATATGCCTGGTCTCCGAGATGGGCCCATTTGTTACCAGGCCCAGATGACAAATCATGTCTACGGCAATACGGGGCTAGTTGGTGCACTTGGCCACCTCTGCACAACAGAGCCATATATAACTCCTAATGCCTGACATTTCTTTGATGGGCTTGCAAGGCCATCCCCACCGTGTAACCCCCATGGTGCTTGAAGCTGCTGGAAGTATGGATGGGCTGTATTTTAAATGGGGTACTAGGGCCTACATCCGCCATGCAGAGGCGCAGTAGAGGCACGCTCGAGGATGGTGCTTTACCACATTTGATCCTGCATTAGCGACTCCTGCATGAATTAGACTTGATTAATCCAGACATCAAGAGTGTTAGATGTATGACTGTAAAGGTACTGCACTCTGAAGTACTCCCCCCCCCCCTGTTTGAGAACCACTGAGCAACACCACTACATGGAAAAATAATTAACTACTGAAAACGTTACCGAGATTGGAATTCAGCCAGCACCAAGCTTATAGCAAAATGCAATTCAATTGCTAGTTGAGCTACATGTAGTTCTCCCCAACACTTGCCAAAGGAACTTAGAAAGGCAGTGTTAAGAAAAGAGCATGAGCTCTGCTCCCGTACAGTGCATGGCAGTTCTACTGTCCTACTCACCCATTCCCTTTTAAATAATGCATCTCTACTCAAATTACGCTCACTACATTAACTCATTTGATCTGATATCTTCTTCAGATGAAAATATTCCTCCTCTCTCAGTTTTGGCTTTGATTTTGGGTTTGATAAAACTCTCCTTGACTCAACTCCCAACATGGTGCACTGTCGGCGTGTTTAATAGTGTACTTTACATGCAGCAAGAGTGGACAACAGTGAGCAGGGTGAGAGGGGGGGAGTGTCCCAAATAGCACTCTATTCCCTATATACTGTAGTGCACTCATTTTGACCAGCTCTAGTCGAAGGTAGTGCACTTTAATATATAGGGAATAGGGTGCCATTTTGGGTAACAGCCAGGTTTTGACCAACACTGAAGGACTGGAGGATCCACTTGGCTCAGTTATTAGCCTACAGTTTGGCAGCCTCATCTCTGTTCTGAAGTGACTTCACTGCACTAGCTACTTGCTAGTTTAACTAATTGGATTTTTAATTCGTCTCTCAGATGACAACTGACAGTGATTACAATAATGCTGTCTTTCAGTGTAATTCAAGCACGACTTTGTTAATTAGATTCGGCGCTCTGAGCAGCTCCATTAAAATGCTGCATGCGGTTGACAGTTGGGAACGCGGGGCTTCCTGTACATGTGTACCTACCTGTGTTAGTACTACTACTGTATTCCTCTCCATTTTCCATCTCCCCATCGCTGGTGTGCTGTGTTTCTCCCACATCTTTCTAATACTTTTTTGGTGTTTGATTGAGCCTGGCTGGATTGCCAGGTGGGTGTGGTTTGCACTTTTGGGACATTTCTATTGGTTCCATTGCGCCAGGCAGTCAAATTAAATTGTATTTGTCACATGCCTCGTAAACAACAGATGTGGACCAACAGTGAAATGCTTACTTACGGTTCCTTTTTTCAACAATATAGAGACACGAGGGATGAATACACACTGAATAACGAATAACAATAACGAGTATAAAATAACATGGCTATATATAACAAGGCGAGCTCAATCAAGCAAAGCTAAAGTATTTTAAATTATTATTATTACCCAGGTCTGGTACCGCTAGTATATTCCTCTCCCATACTCCCATCGCTGATGGTGGTGTTATGGTGTGTTGGTCCCAACTCTATTGTGGAGCCTGAGGGTATGGCAGGCAGAGTTGGCTGACTGAGAGAGAGAGAGAGAGAGAGAGAGAGAGAGAGAGAGAGAGAGAGAGAGAGAGAGAGAGAGAGAGAGAGAGAGAGAGAGAGAGAGAGAGAGAGAGAGAGAGAGAGAGAGAGAGAGAGAGAGAGAGAGAGAGAGAGAGAGAGAGAGAGAGAGAGAGAGAGAGAACGTACTGTTCTAGCAGCAGAGAGAAAAACAGACAAGTAGTTGATTGAGAAGGATAAAATCCATCCTGCTCAACTCAAACAGGTAGGAGGAGTCAGCCCAGAGGACCCACCTCTCTATACAAACAGATAGGAGGAGTCAGCCCTGAAGAACCACCTCTCTATCCTAACAGATAGGAGGAGTCAGCCCTGAGGACCCAACTCTCTATCCAAACAGATAGGAGGAGTCAGCCCTGAGGACTCACCTCTCTATCCTAACAGATAGGAGGAGTCAGCCCTGAGGACCCACCTCTCTATCCTAACAGATAGGAGGGGTCAGCCCTGAGGACCCACCTCTCTATGCTAACAGGTAGGAGGAGTCAGCCCTGAGGACCCACCTCTCTATCCTAACAGGTAGGAGGAGTCAGCCCTGAGGACCCACCTCTCTATCCTAACAGGTAGGAGGAGTCAGCCCTGAGGGCCCACCTCTCTATCCTAACAAGGTTGAGCTCAGCACAAAAGGAAGGGGAGAGGAGAGAGAGCACCTTTCTACATACTAAGGTTGACGAGGAGGAGTCCATCCCTCTCTTTCCCTCTGGTCTCTCTCTCTCTCTCCATCTCTCTCTTCATCTCTCTTCATCTCTCTCCTGCAGTAGCGGCCTGTTGGTTGTCTGCTCCTGCTTTGTTTAACATTTGTCTGGCAGGCCCATGTGGTATTCATTTGGACAGGTTAGTAGCAGGATTATTCCTGCCACAGCCTGTTTTCTCTCTGTCCCCAGTGATGCAGCGTTATGGCTTAATGATGGGACAGGAAGGGCTCTGGGAGACGGCCATGCATCTGGTACAGGGTGACACCTGCCAGAGAGGAGAGGCTCTAATGGGAGCAGAGCAGCTGGACCAGAGAGCAGACAGACCAGAGGAGAGGGGAGGAGAGGAGAGGAGATGGGAGGGGGAGAAAGGATAGGAGAGGCGGAGCCATAAAGAGAGACTACTCTCTCTTTCAAAAAAGTATCTCTCTGGTCTCTCTGGTTCTTTTTCTGGTCTCTCTCTCTCTCTATTTATGGCCATCACTACTCCAGAGGTGGAGGGGAAATGGCTGTATGTTTTACTTTAATCACCATCGCCGTGAGTCTTACGGCTGGTGATTAAATGGATGGGTTTCTCTCCTCTCTCTCCTGCCTCTAAACTCTATTCCTCTCCTGGTGGCAGCTACAGTACAGTCACCAGTGGGTACTACTACAGGGTCTTAAAGTGGAGCTGAGTTGACATGTTTTCCAAGTCAGATGAACTGTATCACATTGGACTGTTTCTCTTCCTGTAAGTATCACCCAGGGTTGTGTACTGTACAGGATAGGTTCTGTATGATAATCATTGGTCTGAGTGGAGACATTATTATCTCTCCTAGTTCGCAGATAATAAAATGTGCAGGGTGGTGTTGTTGCAGAGAGTAAAAGGCCATAGAGTCTGTGTGTTGCCAGACCAGAGCTGCACATTCCCCAGAACACCTGGAGCTGAGAAAGATTCATGTTCTACGTGGCTTAATGTGGCTTCACTAATGCAGCGTGATGCCAGATGGTATTTAACTGGGCTGGGTGGCAGCGCAACAGAGGGGCCTGTCATATTTAATGGCAGACAGCACTTGTGACAGTTCACATTAGTGGTAGTGCATGTTGAAAGTTTTATACCAGCCCTCTTCCCTCAGTTAGGTTTTACATGAAATATCATCAGCAAATTGTAGTGGAAAATTAGGTCACAGCCGTGGAATGGAATCACCATGGTTGTCCAGACAGGAAGGAAGGCTGCACTGAAGGCTCTTCAATACACAAGAAGAGTTTAATGCTAAAGTACCATGTACAACACAGAAACTGTCCTTCATAACCTTATTAATCAGGAAGTGAACTTATTCTAAGAAAGAGCAAGCATTAGCATTCACATTGGGCTTGTGTGCATTTTCTATTTCAGGATTATTCTTTTTTTAAGGAACTTCCAGTTCCTACAGGCAGCAATTTCCTGGTTCATTATTTAAACTCCCCCTGTTTAAAAGTAGGTGAACCCAATTAAGCACCTCTGTCAGGGTATGTAGGTCTATACCAGTTTAAATAGACAAAATAGACTAGAGATTCTGAAAAAAACACATGTTGGGCAGTATGGTCATGCAATAATATATTCTGGTGGTAGAGTAGAAAATATTAATTAACTTTCTGATTGTATGGGTGTGTCAACAGATGGGAAGAGACAGAAGATCGGATGAAGGCCCCCGGGTTGTTGGTAAAGAATTAGAGCAGTATAATATAGCTGAGAAATACAATGACTACCCCATCTTCAAAACGTCAGGCACAAATCAAAGTTACTCCTAATTTACTTATAAAAACGAATCGAGAAAATGTTTCTCTCCCCTTTTCAGACCCGCTCGGCTCTCTCTCATTACTGCTCACACACGCCAATCCATTGTTAATTAAAACTCGCTGTTGTGTAAAAAGGGTTTGGATCACAATGGACATGAAGTGAAACTAGGAAATAGGCTGCTAGTACATTATTTCCATCGGCATAGTTTTTCTTCTGTGTGTTTTCACCTCGACCACTTCCGTCCTCAGACTGTCTCTGTGTGGAAAGTGTTTACGGATTATATTACAGTCTGTATCATGCAATAGTGCTGAGCGATTAACCGGATTTTGGTTATTAAACAACGAATTGACCGACGTCCGTTCAATTACTTGAATATCATTTAGTTCGTTTTTTTGTGTTGTGAGCCCAACGTGCTGTTTCTCTAGAGAGAAATTGGAGAAATAAGTCAAGAACCATTGGACACTTGGCTGAAGGGAATTGTAGTTTTCACTAAGCTAATATTCAACCTAGTTCAGCACATAAACGTGGTAATGAATTACAATGACCATTATCTATTGTGCCATTTTTTTTCAGGCTCAGAGACTGATCAGACTGATCTGAGAGGTAGAGGCGAAGCACGAGGTTTCACTCTTGCCAAATTGGTTTCACGCTGGGCCAATTGTGCGCCCCCCTATGGGACTCCCAATCAGGGGCCGGATGTGATACAGCCTGGAATCGAACCAGGGACTGTAGTGACGCATCTCATCATTGTGTACAGATCTCTGGACGGATACACTTTTACGCCTGCTATCTTAGGTTAGATACACACAGACTGCATAGACCACATGAGAGTAATGTACACAACACAAAACGAGAGGGACATAGATAGTTTGTGAAGGTATACCTTATCTACTTTGAAGAACTAGTCAAATCATATCATGAGACTTAGGCTAGCTAATTAGGATGACGAAAGACGGTACAGTCTGGGGAGCACATAACGTTAGATGACCTGGCAGGCGGACTGCTACTGCCTGAGCAGAGATGACATTATTACTTTAAGGAATTCAAATAATAAAGTCATCAAATAAAAACTAAGCAATACACACAACTGAAATATTTTATTATTTCATAGTAATTTCCTATTTTTCTATTGATGTCTACCCAATGTGGAGCCGACAGAGACAACGGAATATTTTCAAGATTTTCATAATTGAATGTTTACCATTTTTGGCTTTGGAATTTCCATTAAAAAGCTCTAAAATCATTGTTACGTCATTATTTCATAATATATTTCATTTAAAAAATATATTTAGAAATTGTAAACGGTGATGATTGTTTTAGTAGTCGATCCGAAACGGACCGAAAAAAGCACTAATGGCTCAGCACTATCATACACACAAGGGAAGGTGTAAAACGCCCCTCAACAGGACCGTTGTTCTGCTCAGTACTACATCAACATCTATCGCTAACGTCTGGAGGGAAAAGCAGACTTAGGCTGCAGTAGTAAGTCATTAGAGGGCTGTTCATCTGTGCTCACTTGCATGACCCCATTGCAGAGACCGTAGTAATCGAGTAAGACGACATGACTAACCAATGAGACATCTCACTTAATCAACTGTCCTCTCCTCTTAAAGCAACAGCGCAATCATAAAATGTGTGTTTTTGTATGTTTGTGTCGTCTTTGACTAGAAATCTAACTGTTACCGTTGCCATGGTAGCACATTGTTCAGCAAAATCGTACAAATGCTAAATACTACACTGTATACATGTTTTTTCTGGATGCTAATACGTTTCTTTGTCTTGTGTCTTAAACAAGACAGAGCAATTCAAAGGTTTGGAACGACATAGTCCAAGGGCAACAGGAGCCACCGTTAGGCTCAGTACCACCATTTGACGGCACCCTAGTGGCTTCGGTTGGCTGCAGCAGGGATCCCGTGGACGATGTCTTTCATGTAGACCAGGCTTTTCCTGCCAATGTCTCGTGTAATGCCATTGCCCCGGGGCCGTGGTGTAAATCTGCGAGCCTGCTGCGGTCTTCACGGAACGGCTGGCTGATGCTGCTGCCGCCACTGACTGTCGTAATCAGGCACCGTGTAAGATATGCAAAGCCCAGGGACTGTGACTCTGACATGCCAGCTCTCCTTTAATAAATAAGAACAGGGGCATATTGAAACATGTGGGTTTCGGAGCTGGCTTAGAGAAGAAGTTTGGGGGGAATGGGGGAGGAGAGAAAGACTTGCGGGCTGACAAGAGTTTAAAGTTATTGCCTTAATTCACATCATCATGATATGTTGTCAGCTCACATCGCTTCAATAGTTAGTGAGATGTGACTCCGAAATGGAAAACATGATGACAATGAATGTTGTGTTTTGTCACGGTGATGCTTGGTGACTAAAAACATTTGCCACTTTGCAATTTGCAGTAGGCTGGAATCTGCAGAAGTACTCTAGAAGAAACTCAATTCAAGGTACCAATAGGGACCCTGGAAACTATCACACTAATCAATGATGATATTCATGGGTTAAAACTCCCCCGCATTTGAAATGTTCATTATTTTCTATTATGTGAACATGAGGGGATTGTTAAAGGGGGTCTGAACTTACTCATTTGACCTGTTTTTTAGCTTACTCATTAAGACATGCAGCGGCCATGACTGAAGACAAATGAGAGTTGTCTTGGGAAGGGGGTTTAATGTGGGTGTCTCGTGTGTGTGTGTGTGTGTGTGTGTGTGCGTGCGTGCGTGCGTGCGTGCGTGTGTGTTTGCACGTGGCACGCGTTTGTACATTCACTCTGCCAAAACAGTACACAGTTACAGTCACACACCCTTCTAGATAACTTAAAACAGCCTAACCAGTCTTGTGTCTTGAAGTTGCTTGTGCTAGCCAACTTCGTTCACCAATAAGCTTCAGCCTGATAGCCTCCGGGGGGTAGTTAGGGACCGTCAATAAATCACACACAATACCCCATAATGTCAATGTGAAATGATGGATTTAGAAATGTTTACGAATAAATAAAACATGAAAAGCTGAAATGTGTTGAGTCAATACATGTTCAACCCCTTCGTTATGGCAAACATAAATAAATTCAGGATTAAGAATATGCTTAACAAATCACAGAAAAATTGCATGGACTCAATCTGTGTTCGATAACAGAGGTTAACTTGATTTTGTTACGATTACCCCATCTCTATATCCCGCACATATCTAGTGAATATCTAGTGAATTTCAAGCACAGATTCAACCATAAAGTCCAGGGAGGTTTTTCAATGTCTCGCAAAGAAGGGCACCGATTGGTAGTTTCGGAAAAAAATCATTTGAGTTACTCCACAATATTAACATACAGTGCATTCGGAAAGTATTCAGACCCCTTCACTTTTCCCACATTTTGTCACGTTACAACCTTATTCTAAAATGTATTAAATGGTATTTTCCCCCCATCATCAATCTACACACAATACCCCATAATGTCAAAGCAAAAACAGGTTATTCAATTTTTTGTTGTTGCTGATTTATAAAAAAAAGTAAAAATAAATGGAAATGTGACATTTACATAAGTACTCAGACCCTTTACTCAGTACTTTTTTGAAGCACCTTTGGCAGCGATTACAGACTCAAGTCTTCTTGGGTATAACGCAACAAGCTTGGCACACCTATATTTGTGGAGTTTCTCCCATTCTTCTCTGTAGATCCTTTCAAGCTCTGTCAGGTTGGATGGGGAGCTTCACTCCACAGCTATTTTCAGGTCTCTCCAGAGATGTTTGATCGGGTTCAAGTCCAGGCTCTGGCTGGGCCACTCAAAAACATTCAAAGACTTGTCCCAAAGCCACTCCTGTGTTGTCTTGGCTGTGTGCTGTGTCGTTGTCCTGTTGGAAGGTGAAACTTCTCCCCGGTCCGAGGTCTTGAGCGCTCTGGAGAAGGTTTTCATCAAGGATCTCTCTGTCCTTTGCTCCGTTCATCTTTCCCTCGATCCTATGTGTCTCTCAGTCCCTGGCGCTGAAAAACATCCCCAACAGCATGATGCTGCCACCACCATGATTCATCGTAGGGATGGTGCCAGGTTACTTCCAGACGTGACACTTGGCAATCAGCCCAAATAGTTCAATCTCGGTTTCTTCATACCAGAGAATTTTGTTTCGCATGGTCTGAGAATCCTTTAGGTGCTTTTCGACTCCAATTGGGCTGTCATGTGCCTTTTACTGAGGAGTGGCGTCTGTCTGGCCACTTTACCATAAAGGTCTGATTGGTGGAGTGCTGCAGAGATGGTTGTCCTGCAGAGATGGTTGTCCATCTCCACAGAGGAACTCCGAAGCTCTGTCAGAGTGACCACCAGGTTCTTGGTCACCTCCCTGACCACCTCCCTGACCCTTCTCCCCTGATTGCTTAGTTTGGCCGGGAGGCCAGCTCTAGGAAGAATCTTGGAGGTTCCAAACTTTTTCCATTAAGAATGATGGAGGCCGCTGTGTTCTTGGGGACCTTCAATGCTGCAGAAATAGTTTTGTACCCTTCCCCATATCTGTGCCTCAATTCTGTCTCGGAGCTTGACGGACAATTCCTTTGACCTCATGGTTTGGTTTTGCTTTGTCATTATGGGGTCTTGTGTGTATTTTCAGAATGCACTTTAAATGACATAGTGAAAAGAAGCAGAACTAAAAATATTCCAAAGCATGCAACAAGTCACTTAAGTAATACTGCAAAAAATGTGTCAAAGACTTGAAAAGGGCTTTCTTAGTAATGATCAACAACCAAATTGAGAGAGCTTGAAGAATTTAAAAAAAGAAAAATGTGCAACTATTGTACATTTCAGGTGTCCAAAGTTCTTAGAGACTTACCCAGAAAGACTCACAGCTGTAATAGCTACCAACGTTGTTTCTAGCATGTATTGTCTCAGGGGGGCTGAATACTAATCTAATCAATATATATGAGTGTTTTTATTTTTCATAATTGTGTTTCAAATGTCAGAATTTTTCTTCCACTTTGAAATTAGAGTATTTTGGGTAGATCGTTGATCTAATTAAATCAAAATGAAATCAATTCATTTCCCACTTTGTAACACAACAAAATGTGTAAAAGGTCACAGGGTGTGAAGCACTGCAAATCTCCTTTTGACAGACCACAGACAAGTGAAGGCAAGAAACAACTTCTCTGGTAGAATATTGACATTAGTCAGGAAAAAAATGTTCCAGGGTCAAAATTGACTACAAAATGTAAATAGGATATTTTCAGTAATAAATTCATTTTTCGTCCAAAACAGAGATTTGAGAGATAATTAAGAAAACATTTTATATCACGGAATTAAGGTTTACCATAACAGTTTTCCTTGGGTTGGGTTTATTTCAACCCATGTCCACATGCCCACAGCTGGCAGCACCCAAGTATCATCAATTCGGAGCACAGCTACACGCAACCCATTCGTAATGCCGGTCAATTTGGTTTGACATTCAATATCCCTATGGGGCTAGTTAGTGACCATCAGTTAATTACACAATTTACATGTTGCAATATTTTAAAAGGTCAATAGCTTAAAATTCAATGACTTCAAAAAACCTCAAACCAACTATACATTTTAGAAATCCATATGCAAATATTAAAAGCATTTAGTGAGACAACTTAAAGGTGTGCAACATGAAAATATGGTCCCATTTACATTGTGTAGGCCAGTGACAATAATAGTCGGGATTTGAAATTTAGGTTGTAAAACAAAACATTTGAAAGAGTCAAGTGGTGTGAATACTTTCGGAAGGCACTGGATATTAATATCTTGTCAGCGCATTACCGGGTCCCAAGGTCTGGCCCGGGAGCAGTTGTAGCAGGCTGTACTGTACTTTAACATGACAAATGTTCCTCCTGCTGTTGAAAAGGATTTAAATCCTCAAGCAGTCGGGATGATCAATCGATACCAAGTCCTGCAGTTCCACAGTCCTCCATCTTGACTACTGTATGTGTGGTACCTAAATCAACGGATACGTCACCTAAATCAACGGATACGTCACCTTAATCAATGGATGCGTCACCTTAATCAACGGATGCGTCACCTTAATCAACGGATGCATCACCTCAATCAGCGGATGCGTCACCTTAATCAGCGGATACGTCACTTTAATCAACGGATACGTCACCTTAATCAGCGGATAAGTCACCTTAATCAGCGGATACGTCACCTTAATCAACGGATAAGTCACCTTAATCAGCGGATAAGTCACCTTAATCAACGGATACGTCACCTTAATCAGCGGATAAGTCACCTTAATCAGCGGATACGTCACCTTAATCAGCGGATACGTCACCTTAATCAGCGGATACGTCACCTTAATCAGCGGATACTTCACCTTAATCAGCGGATGCGTCACCTTAATCAGCGGATACGTCACCTTAATCAACGGATACGTCACCTTAATCAGCGGATACGTCACCTTAATCAGCGGATACGTCACCTTAATCAGCGGATACGTCACCTCAATCAGCGGATACGTCACCTTAATCAGCGGATACGTCACCTTAATCAGCGGATACGTCACCTTAATCAGCGGATACGTCACCTCAATCAAATCAAATCAAATCAAATCAAATTTATTTATATAGCCCTTCGTACATCAGCTGATATCTCAAAGTGCTGTACAGAAACCCAGCCTAAAACCCCAAACAGCAAACAATGCAGGTGTAAAAGCACGGTGGCTAGGAAAAACTCCCTAGAAAGGCCAAAACCTAGGAAGAAACCTAGAGAGGAACCGGGCTATGTGGGGTGGCCAGTCCTCTTCTGGCTGTGCCGGGTAGAGATTATAACAGAAAATGACCAAGATGTTCAAATGTTCATAAATGACCAGCATGGTCAAATAATAATAAGGCAGAACAGTTGAAACTGGAGCAGCAGCACAGTCAGGTGGACTGGGGACAGCAAGGAGCCATCATGTCAGGTAGTCCTGGGGCACGGTCCTAGGGCTCAGGTCCTCCGAGAGAGAGAAAGAAAGAGAGAATTAGAGAGAGCATATGTGGGGTGGCCAGTCCTCTTCTGGCTGTGCCGGGTGGAGATTATAACAGAACGTGGCCAAGATGTTCAAATGTTCATAAATGACCAGCATGGTTGAATAATAGTAAGGCAGAACAGTTGAAACTGGAGCAGGAGCATGGCCAGGTGGACTGGGGACAGCAAGGAGTCCTCATGTCAGGTAGTCCTGGGACATGGTCCTAGGGCCCAGGCCAGTTGAAACTGGAGCAGCAGCATGGCCAGGTGGACTGGGGACAGCAAGGAGTCATCATGTCAGGTAGTCCTGGGGCATGGTTCTAGGGCTCAGGTCCTCCGAGAGAGAGAAAGAAGGAGAGAAGGAGAGAATTAGAGAACGCACACTTAGATTTACACAGGACACCGAATAGGACAGGAGAAGTACTCCAGATAAACAAACTGACCCTAGCCCCCCGACACATAAACTACTGCAGCATAAATACTGGAGGCTGAGACAGGAGGGGTCAGGAGACACTGTGGCCCCATCCGAGGACACCCCCGGACAGGGCCAAACAGGAAGGATATAACCCCACCCACTTTGCCAAAGCACAGCCCCCACACCACTAGAGGGAAATCTACAACCACCAACTTACCATCCTGAGACAAGGCCGAGTATAGCCCACAAAGATCTCCGACACGGTACAACCCAAAGGGGGGGGGATGCGTCACCTCAATCAATGGATACGTTACTTTAATCAACGGATGCGTCACCTTAATCAGCGGATACGTCACCTTAATCAGCGGATACGTCACCTCAATCAATGGATACGTTACTTTAATCAACGGATGCGTCACCTTAATCAGCGGATACGTCACCTCAATCAATGGATACGTCACTTTAATCAACGGATGCGTCACCTTAATCAGCGGATACGTCACCTTAATCAGCGGATACGTCACCTTAATCAACGAATGCGTCACCTTAATCAACGGATACCTCAATCAGCGGATACGTCACCTTAATCAGCGGATACGTCACCTTAATCAACGAATCGTCACCTTAATCAACGGATGCGTCACCTCAATCAGCGGATACGTCACCTTAATCAACGGATACGTCACCTTAATCAACGAATGCGTCACCTTAATCAACGGATGCGTCACCTCAATCAGCGGATACGTCACCTTAATCAGCGGATACGTCACCTTAATCAACGAATGCGTCACCTTAATCAACGGATGCGTCACCTCAATCAGCGGATACGTCACCTTAATCAACGGATACGTCACCTTAATCAGCGGATACGTCACCTTAATCAACGGATACATCACCTCAATCAGCGGATACGTCACCTCAATCAGCGGATACGTCACCTTAATCAACGGATACGTCACCTTAATCAACGGATACGTCACCTTAATCAGCGGATGCGTCACCTTAATCAGCGGATACGTCACCTTAATCAACGGATACGTCACCTTAATCAACGGATACGTCACCTTAATCAGCGGATACGTCACCTTAATCAGCGGATACGTCACCTTAATCAACGGATACGTCACCTTAATCAACGGATACGTCACCTTAATCAACGGATGCGTCACCTTAATCAACGGATGCGTCACCTTAATCAGCGGATGCGTCACCTTAATCAACGGATGCGTCACCTAAATCAACGGATGCGTCACCTTAATCAGCGGATGCGTCACCTTAATCAACGGATACGTCACCTTAATCAACGGATGCGTCACCTTAATCAACGGATGCGTCACCTTAATCAACGGATGCGTCACCTCAATCAACGGATGCATCACTTTTCACCACCATCAACCTTTCATTCTGCTGGAGAGAAGGAGAGAGAGAAAGGAAAAATATGTATATTGTCACATACACCGGATAGGTGCAGTGAAATGTGTTGTTGTACAGTGTCAGCAATGGTAGTACAGCAAATCTACAGATTTGATTTCACCTTGTCTGCTCAGGCATTCAAACGGCCCAATGCTCTAACCACTAGGCCACCTGCCAGGAGAGAGCACGTCGCTCCAACGGGTAGTATAACTTTTTCATTACTTTTTCATTATATTTCATTATATCACAACGGTTTGATTTGTCTTATCTTAGCAATTTCTTCTCAGCTAGCTACATAGCCGTCTTTGTATCAAAGATAATTGCGTAATTATCGTATTTCGCCGTCCTAACGTAGTCTTCACTAGCCAGCTAGCTAACGTCCACTGATTAGCTGCACTGGAGAAACTGTTACACTCAACTGAACGACTTGATCAGTGTAGTGTTAGCTAGCTACATAGCTGTCTTTGCTGTCTTCGTATCATCGTATCATCGTATCCAAGATAATTGTGTTGTTTAGGTTTAGAGTGTGTAGTCTTAGAGTGATTATCTTAATTTACCGAGGTTAGCTAGCCAGCTATTTGTCGTCCTTAACGTAGGTGACTCTGCTAGCTAGCCAACAGCTAGCCAACGCTAGCCAACGTCTTCTGTATAGAACTCAACTACCCGATTCACAGGTTGTATCACATTTTCACTTCATTTTCATTACAGTACAACGGTTTGATTTGTTTGATCGTAGCTAGCTACTTAGCTAGCTACATAGCCGTCTTTGTATCAAAGATAATTGTGTAGTCTAGAGCGATTTTCTAGGTTCGCTAGCCATCTATTGTCGTTCTTTTAGCAACGTAACGTAAACAACACTGCTAGCTAGCCTGCTAGCCCCCCGAATAGCAACACTGCAGAAACTATTACACTCAACGGAACGACTTGATTAGTGTAGTGTCAACAACGCACCCACTGCCAGCTGACCTACTTCAGCAGTACTGTATCATTTTAATCATTTTAGTCAATAAGATTCTTGCTACGTAGCTTAACTTTCTGAACATTCGAGACGTGTAGTCCACTTGTCATTCCAATCTCCTTTGCATTAGCGTAGCCTCTTCTGTAGCCTGTCAACTATGTGTCGGTTTATCCCTGTTCTCTCCTCTCTGCACAGACCATACAAACGCTCCTCACCGCGTGGCGGCCACCTTACTCTGGTGGTCCCAGCGCGCACGACCCACGTGGAGTTCCAGGTCTCCGGTAGCCTCTGGAACTGCCAATCTGCGGTCAACAAGGCAGAGTTCATCTCAGCCCATGCCTCCCTCCAGTCCCTCGACTTCTTGGCCCTGACGGAAACATGGATCACCACAGACAACACTGCTACTCCTACTGCTCTCTCTTCGTCCGCCCACGTGTTCTCGCACACCCCGAGAGCGTCTGGTCAGCGGGGTGGTGGCACCGGATCCTCATCTCTCCCAAGTGGTCATTCTCTCTTTCTCCCCTTACCCATCTGTCTATCGCCTCCTTTGAATTCCATGCTGTCACAGTTACTAGCCCTTTCAAGCTTAACATCCTTATCATTTATCGCCCTCCAGGTTCCCTCGGAGAGTTCATCAATGAGCTTGATGCCTTGATAAGCTCCTTTCCTGAGGACGGCTCACCTCTCACAGTTCTGGGCGACTTTAACCTCCCCCCGTCTACCTTTGACTCTTTCCTCTCTGCCTCCTTCTTTCCACTCCTCTCCTCTTTTGACCTCACCCTCTCACCTTCCCCCTACTCACAAGGCAGGCAATACGCTCGACCTCATCTTTACTAGATGCTGTTCTTCCACTAACCTCATTGCAACTCCCCTCCAAGTCTCCGACCACTGCCTTGTATCCTTTTCCCTCTCGCTCTCATCCAACACCTCCCACACTGCCCCTACTCGGATGGTATCGCGCCGTCCCAACCTTCGCTCTCTCTCCCCGCTACTCTCTCCTCTTCCATCCTATCATCTCTTCCCTCCGCTCAAACCTTCTCCCACCTATCTCCTGATTCTGCCTCCTCAACCCTCCTCTCCTCCCTCTCTGCATCCCTTGACTCTCTATGTCCCCTATCCTCCAGGCCGGCTCGGTCCTCCCCTCCCGCTCCGTGGCTCGATGACTCATTGCGAGCTCACAGAACAGGGCTCCGGGCAGCCGAGCGGAAATGGAGGAAAACTCGCCTCCCTGCGGACCTGGCATCCTTTCACTCCCTCCTCTCTACATTTTCCTCCTCTGTCTCTGCTGCTAAAGCCACTTTCTACCACGCTAAATTCCAAGCTTCTGCCTCCAACCCTAGGAAGCTCTTTGCCACCTTCTCCTCCCTCCTGAATCCTCCCCCCCCTCCCCCCCTCCTCCCTCTCTGCAGATGACTTCGTCAACCATTTTGAAAAGAAGGTCGACGACATCCGATCCTCGTTTGCTAAGTCTAACGACACCGCTGGTTCTGCTCACACTGCCCTACCCTGTGCTCTGACCTCTTTCTCCCCTCTCTCTCCAGATGAAATCTCGCGTCTTGTGACGGCCGGCCGCCCAACAACCTGCCCGCTTGACCCTATCCCCTCCTCTCTTCTCCAGACCATTTCCGGAGACCTTCTCCCTTACCTCACCTCGCTCATCAACTCATCCCTGACCGTTGGCTACGTCCCTTCCGTCTTCAAGAGAGCGAGAGTTGCACCCCTTCTGAAAAAACCTACACTCGATCCCTCCGATGTCAACAATTACAGACCAGTATCCCTTCTTTCTTTTCTCTCCAAAACTCTTGAACGTGCCGTCCTTGGCCAGCTCTCCCGCTATCTCTCTCTGAATGACCTTCTTGATCCAAATCAGTCAGGTTTCAAGACTAGTCATTCAACTGAGACTGCTCTCCTCTGTATCACGGAGGCGCTCCGCACTGCTAAAGCTAACTCTCTCTCCTCTGCTCTCATCCTTCTAGATCTATCGGCTGCCTTCGATACTGTGAACCATCAGATCCTCCTCTCCACCCTCTCCGAGTTGGGCATCTCCGGCGCGGCCCACGCTTGGATTGCGTCCTACCTGACAGGTCGCTCCTACCAGGTGGCGTGGCGAGAATCTGTCTCCTCACCACGCGCTCTCACCACTGGTGTCCCCCAGGGCTCTGTTCTTGGCCCTCTCCTATTCTCGCTATACACCAAGTCACTTGGCTCTGTCATAACCTCACATGGTCTCTCTTATCATTGCTATGCAGACGACACACAATTAATCTCTCCTTTCCCCCTTCTGATGACCAGGTGGCGAATCGCATCTCTGCATGTCTGGCAGACATATCAGTGTGGATGACGGATCACCACCTCAAGCTGAACCTCGGCAAGACGGAGCTGCTCTTCCTCCCGGGGAAGGACTGCCCGTTCCATGATCTCGCCATCACGGTTGACAACTCCATTGTGTCCTCCTCCCAGAGCGCCAAGAACCTTGGCGTGATCCTGGACAACACCCTGTCGTTCTCAACTAACATCAAGGCGGTGGCCCGTTCCTGTAGGTTCATGCTCTACAACATCCGCAGAGTACGACCCTGCCTCACACAGGAAGCGGCGCAGGTCCTAATCCAGGCACTTGTCATCTCCCGTCTGGATTACTGCAACTCGCTGTTGGCTGGGCTCCCTGCCTGTGCCATTAAACCCCTTCAACTCATCCAGAACGCCGCAGCCCGTCTGGTGTTCAACCTTCCCAAGTTCTCTCACGTCACCCCGCTCCTCCGTTCTCTCCACTGGCTTCCAGTTGAAGCTCGCATCCGCTACAAGACCATGGTGCTTGCCTACGGAGCTGTGAGGGGAACGGCACCTCAGTACCTCCAGGCTCTGATCAGGCCCTACACCCAAACAAGGGCACTGCGTTCATCCACCTCTGGCCTGCTCGCCTCCCTACCACTGAGGAAGTACAGCTCCCGCTCAGCCCAGTCAAAACTGTTTGCTGCCCTGGCCCCCCCAATGGTGGAACAAACTCCCTCACGACGCCAGGACAGCGGAGTCAATCACCACCTTCCGGAGACACCTGAAACCCCACCTCTTTAAGGAATACCTAGGATAGGTTAAGTAATCCCTCTCACCCCACCCCCCCCCTAAGTTTTAGATGCACTATTGTTAAGTGACTGTCCCACTGGATGTCATAAGGTGATTGCACCAATTTGTAAGTCGCTCTGGATAAGAGCGTCTGCTAAATGACTTAAATGTAAATGTAAATGTGTTCTATTCATATAGGACTCATTTACTAAAGAACGGCTGGAGTAAGATCATCACTGGGTGGGGGCGGGAAAAATGCTCTTTACTTTTTAACTGCAAACTGAGGCAACCTGGGGATAAAAGTTTTCAAAAACAAGCCAAGTCAAAAAGTCCAAAGAAATGAAAGTCATAATGGATTTAGAATTTCCTACAATTTCCTTTCTCAGTAATTTCTTTACTGAAATGTCCTTCCACTGCCTCTCCTGGTGGACTGACATTTGGTAAATGACTTTTCCAACAGTCTTGAATGAGCTCCCACATAGTCCATTGTTTTGTCTTAAAAAACAGCACATTTTGTCTTTCTTATTTTTAGAATATACAGGTGTTACTTGACCCATCTTGGAGACCCATATTGGAGAGAAAACATAGGGGAAACAATGCTGTACTCACAGTGTTAATTCACCTAGAACAACAAATAGCTCTTCCACTCTTCTACAGCTCTAACACTATACTCTATATATATAACCGCCAGTGCATTAGTAGCTGAGATGAATGTCACAGACATGATTGGTTCTCCAATCCACATGGCTTCCCTCCCGTTTCTCACCATATCAGGTTTGAGGCTTTTTTTCTCTCAAAGCACTTCTTCCATTTCATGGATGAGGTTATTTCTCCCAACACTCGTAATGTGCTTGAACTGCAGACCCAGAGAGCAGATGGAAGCAGAGAGGTGAGGAAGGAGGTTGGGAGGGAGGGAGGGAACCTGCCAGGCGTAGTCATGATGATCATCTGACTGGAGATACACTACTGGTCAAAAGTTTTAGAACACCTACCTATTCAAGGATTTTTCTTTATTTTTACTATTTTCTACATTGTAGAATAATAGTGAAGACATCAAGACTAACACATATGGAATCATGTAGTAACCAAAGAAGTGTTAAACAAATCCAAATATATATTTTTCTTCAAATAGACACCCTTTGCCTTGATGACAGCTTTGCACACTCTTGGCATTCTCTCAACCAGCTTCATGCGGTAGTCACCTGGGGTAGAGGAGAGGAGAGAGGAGGTGGAGGAGAGGAGACCGGATGTAGAGAAGAGGATAGGTAAAGGAAAGGAGAGAGGGGGTAGAGGAGAGGAAAGAGGAAGTAGAGGAGAGGAGAGAGGAGGTAGAGGATCGAGAAGGTGGAGGACAGGAGACCGGATGTAGAGAAGAGGATAGGTAAAGGAAAGGAGAGAGGGGGTAGAGGAGAGGAGAGAGGAAGTAGAGGAGAGGAGAGAGGAGGTAGAGGATCGAGAAGGTGGAGGACAGGAGGCAGAAGAGGATAGAGGGAGGCCACAGGTGGTCTGAAAGGCGGAGAAATTATACATAAGATTGTTCCTTTCCTCAATTGTATTTTCTACATTGCTAATGTTATTCTACTAAACATGAGGAATGTATTAGATGTGAGGCTCAGTTTTTGAATGGTGTATGCTCTGGAATGGCATGTACATATACTACATAACCAAAAGTATATGGACACCTGCTTGTCGACCATCTCATTACAAAATAATGGGCATTAATATGTTGTTTGTTGCCCCTTTGCTGCTATAGCAGCCTCCACTCTTTGGGGAGGCTTTCCACTAGATGTTGGAACATTGCTGCGGTGACTTGCTTCAATTCAGCCACAGCATTAGTGAGGTCGGGCTCTGATGTTGGGCGATTAGGCATGGCCCGCGGCCTGTGTTCCAATTCATCCCAAAGGTGTTTAATGGGGTTCAGGTCAGCTCTAATGTTCCCTCAAATTGTGGGGGCACTGAGTAAATTTAGGCCATGTAGGCTACTGTAGCTATTTGATCATAATGTAGGCCTACCAGAGTGGCCTACCATAAAAAACAATGGAGAAAATGCATCCCATAACATTTTAACATGGAAATAGCTGTTCTATCATTCAGCCTACAGTAGCAGCCAATGTGTGGTGTTCAATGTAGACCTACATTCCATGATACTTTTTAAAAACATGCAGGGCTGGACATGAACCTGTTTATGTTGTGTTGTTTGATGCAAGAAACCACTTTACAAAATAAAATGCATTATTATTCCCTTACCATTATTACAGAGAATTAGACAAATTGTGCTACCCTCTGCGAATTGGCTACTTACTTTATTCAAGCCTGTCTCAAAATACAACACTGCCCCTTTAAGACAAAACAAAAGCTCTTCACTTGACTTGCTTTTCAAAGAGGTCTAGAAATGTATACATTTTGTGCTCTTGTAGGAAGCAATCAGTCCCTATTGCTGACTACATATGATCTATAACTGGGTTAATAACTCACTAACTAGCAAAGATATGAACAAAATGTGCACATGTGGCTACATTCAGCTCTCGCTTTGATCTCAAAACATTGCATCTATTCATGACCGCTCATGCTGTCAACACAGTCCAGTTGGCACAGATTCATATATGGCAATGGTTGATTTGTAAATACGCCTACTGCATCTCCGTTTATGCCTGGCTGAGTAGTGAGTGTCAATGCAATAGAGTCCTACTCCGATGCGTTCTGCCTACAACAAAATCTGTTGCATTTGTTTTGGTATGTTGCATTGAAGGTGGCTAATATTGCATGTCACAATTGCCACAGTGAAGAGAAACGTTGATAGTTTTAACAGGGAAAACTCTAGAACATTGGTCACCAACATTTTCTGAGTCAAGATCACTTGCAAGCTAATATCTTCCGCTCAGATTCTTTTTAACATGACTTAAAAAACGTAAGCCCATGCAATATGAACCAATTATAAACAGTACTGTAGCAATGAGGTTTATACAGTAAGCTATAGGCCCAATACTTTACCCCCGCTTTTGGCCTTTTTGCTTGAATTTACCTGCCATTGCATTGTTGTTCGGGCCTTTTTCGAAAATGATATTTTAAAAATTGGAAGTAGGCTGATGTGATCTGTTAATGTATTATCTGTGAAGCACAGTGGACTGATCATACATTGAAGTCATTTGATTTTAATTGTAATTCTACTGGGGTGATGGTGCCTGCATCTGAGGGTCCGCCTCTCAACATCCCTCGGCTCTGCCTTTCCTCCACTGACACTGACCAAGAAGGGACACCGTCTTCCAGCTGATGGTAAAACTCGTGTTGCACTGCATTATTTCTCCCATGAACAGAGAAAGTGAAATATTCCTTGATATTGAAAAAGACCCAAGCCACTAATAATAACAACAATGCAAGATTATAGATACATTTTCCTCCTCATTCATTACTGCTGCAGTGCTTGTTGTAGAGCTGAGTGGAAATAGGAAGAACGGGCATTTTATGGGTTCTAAAAGTGTTGAATACAGTGTTGACAGTGCTGAGTAAGAACTTAAACATGTACTCACTCATAAAAACAGAAGCTCTTTGCCCAATTCGTTGACAGTCTCTCTCTCTCGCAATCTCAACAGTATCAATTTTGCTGTAGCTTTCTTTTATGCCTACTACGTTACTGCAGACACGGTAATCTGAGCCGTCCGATTGGCCAGCGGTAGGCTAATAGTGCACTTCATTTGTTCTCTGGGCCCGCAGGGAAGGTGGAGTTTGTGCCTTCAGACACATGAAATGGTTCAAAATAGCAACAGTTTCATCTAAATCATTTCTTTGCTGCTGCTTCTTGTTGACTTTTGTACGGGGGCATTGTCATGCTGAAACAGAAAAGGGCCTTCCCCAAACTGTTGCCACATAGTAGTTGGAAGCACAGAATCCACTGCTCCGTTCTGTGAGCTTGTGTGGCCTACCACTTCACGGTTGAGCCGTTGTTGCTCTTAGACATTTCCACTTCACAATAACAGCACTTACAGGT
This sequence comes from Oncorhynchus gorbuscha, assembly GCF_021184085.1. Lineage (NCBI taxonomy): Eukaryota > Metazoa > Chordata > Actinopteri > Salmoniformes > Salmonidae > Oncorhynchus > Oncorhynchus gorbuscha. The sequence goes on along the minus strand of NC_060189.1, from coordinate 55,149,838 downwards.
GACCGGGGAAGCTCTAGCAACGGTGCCACATTGAAAGCTCTTCAGTAAGGCCATTCTAATGCCCATGTTTGTCTATGGAGATTGCATGGCTGTGTGCTCAATTTGAAATACCTGTCAGCAACAGGTGTGGCTGAAATAGCCGAATCCACTCATTTGAAAGGGTGTCCACATACTTTTGTATCCAGTATAGAAAAAAGCTATGGATGCAGGCCTATATTGAATGCTGTAGTCAGTACGTTACAGAATAATAAAAAAGAAATTCAGATAAAACTGTTATTAAACACAGTTACTGAGTATTGTTTAAGTTGCTTACCACAACCAAAACACAAACACACACACATTCACAAACACCCGGACACTCTTGCCCAGATACACTCAGACTCAACAGGTTGATGGATGAACCAAGGATCAGGACATCAGCCTGACTGCTAGGCCACCATGTTGTCTGGTTTGTTTCTGCTGAATATGGAACAGTCTTCTCTCCCGCTGACTTCCTCTCTATCCCCGGGGGGGCCAGAGTGGTATAATGTCTGGAGCTGCTGTCTGAGGATGAGGCACTCAACTTGTTGTTGTGTTTGAGTCATTCGTTTCCCAGTAGAACAGGACACCTCATCTGACCGTGTCAGGAGATTACGATTGAGACACGCTGCACCAAGTGAGATCAGGAAGACTGTCATTACCTGGCAAGTGCGTGTGTGTGTGTGTGTCATAGACATTAAAACCAGTAGATAGTGATAGCGCTGACGTATTGAAGTATTTGAATTTGAAGCGCACCATATTGTCGAATGGGGCTGAATGGCACCAAAACATCACTAAGGATCATGGTGAAAGTGGCCGTAACTTGCAAATAATCATGATAAATGTGCAAAGAGCGTGCATGAGGGCCTCCCGGCCAGTGATTGGTCTGTGTCAGCACGCGGTCCTGTGTGACGACAAATGTGCATAGTGGATCACTATTTCATTCGATTAATAGATTTGTAGCAAACTTCAACGTAATTCAGCCCTGCTAGGTTGCTACGCATTAGCCAAACAGCAGAGCTTGTGACTTTACACTCCAGAACGGACACGGGGGGCCTGGTGTGTGTGTGTCTATGGCCCTTTCTTACCCTTTCTATGTTGAGAGCTATTATTTCCCATGGGGAAGAGTGTCCCTCTCCTGTCTGTCAGTCTTTGTCCATCATTGAATAGATCCTGCCGAGCCACCAGAGGTCTGATTACAGCCCTGGAGGAGGAAACATGAAGGGACAATATCAGGGCAACTTCCCAGTCTTCATTTAAACCAGAACTTTTGACAAATCAGAGAGAGAGAGAGAGAGAGAGTGTGTGTGTGTGTGTGTGTGTGTGTGTGTGTGTGTGTGTGTGTGTGTGTGTGTGTGTGTGTGTGTGTGTGTGTGTGTGTGTGTGTGTGTGTGTGTGTGTGTGTGTGTGTGTGTGTGTGTGTGTGTGTGTGTGTGTGTGTGTGTGTGTGTGTGTGTGTGTCATTCCCCTTCCGATAGACACCAACAGCTCACCATGCTGATGTATCATCCTCTAGAAGTGACTTGGGGGTGTGTAACTCTGTGCAGTTCTATCCTGTTGTTAGTCATTGAGGGAGGGCTCTCTCGCTGTTAGACAGTCAAATTGCTGTGGGGTCACTGTGAGATCTTTTCAACAGCATCCTCCTATGTGGCTTCATGACAGAATGGCTATTGATTCGTCAAAACACACAGCCTTCGAAAAAGCTTTTAGTCAAAGAGCTGTGTTTATTATTGCTAACTGTGAATAGGATTGCTTGTATTGCTCTAGAGTGTCTGCATTGCAGATTGATTAATTTACATTACATTTAAGATGTATTTATAGTTTTGCAATTTCACCCAGTGCAATTTCACAGTTTCTCTCTGAAATTATGTGGCTTTTGCTTTGGTCGACATGGTGTTGGTGTTTGTTGTATCAGAGTTCAGTTACTGTTGTCGAGTTTTCCATGATGAAATCAGAGCAGCACCGGTCACAAACATGGAATCACCTGTTGATATTGGGGGTACTCAATTGTGACATTGCTTCTCATTTGCAACAGTCGTCAGTTGACATTGAATCACCTGTTGATACTGTGGATGGTATTGTGGTTGTAGGTTACCTTTGCTCAGTGTTATCGTGGAGCTTAGAGTTTAGAGCAGACCACCATAGTCCCTGTGCCCAAGAACACAAACGCAACCTGCCTAACTGACTACAGACCCGTAGCACTCACGTCCGCAGCCATGAAGTGCTTTGAAAGGCTGGTCATGGCTCACATCAACACCATTATCCCAGAAACCCTAGACCCACTCCAATTTGCATACTGCCCAAACAGATCCACAGATGATGCAATCTCATCTAAAACTTAGGGGGTGGGGTGATTGCACTCCGGAAGGTGGTGATTGACCACACTGCCCTTTCCAGAGCGATAGTGCACCTGGACAAAAGGAACACTTATGTCCGGGTGGGACACCATAGTACCCTCAAAGATCATCACTAAGCTAAGGATCCTGGGACTAAACACCTCCCTCTGCAACTGGATCCTGTACTTCCGGACGGGCCATCCCCCAGGTGGTGAAGGTAGGTAGCAACACATCTGCCACGCTGATCCTCAACACTGGAGCTCCCCAGGGGTGCTTGCTCAGTCCCCTCCTGTAATCCCTGTTCACCCACGACTGCATGGCCAGGCACAACTCCAACACCATCATTAAGTTTGCAGACGACACAACGGTGGTAGGCCTGATCACGTACAACGGTGAGACAGCCTAAAGGGAGGAGGTCAGAGACCTAGCCGGGTGGTGCCAGAATAACAACCTATCCCTCAACGTAACCAAGACTAAGGAGATGATTGTGGACTACAGGAAAAGGAGGACCGAGCACGTCCCCATTCTCATCGACGGGGCTGTAGTGGAGCAGGTTGAGAGCTTCAAGGTCCTTGGTGTCCACATCACCAACAAACTAGAATGGTCCAAACACACCAAGACAGTCGTAAAGAGGGCACGACAAAACCTATTCCCCCTCAGGAAAATAAAAATATTTGGCATGGGTCCTGAGATCCTCAAAAGGTTCTACAGCTGCAACATTGAGAGCATCACTGCTGGTTGCATCACTGCCTGGTACAGCAATTGCTCAGCCAATGACAGCAAGGCACTACAGAGCGTAGTGTGTACGGCCCAGTACATCACCGGGGCTAAGCTGCCTGCCATCCAGGACCTCTACACCAGGCGGTGTCAGAGGAAGTCCCTAAACATTGTCAAAGACCCCAGCCACCCCAGTCATAGACTGTTCTCTCTACCACCGCATGGCAAGCGGTACCAGAGTGCTAAGTCTAGGACAAAAAGGCTTCTCAACAGTTTTTACCCCCAAGCCATAAGACTCCTGAACAGCTAATCAAATGGATACCCGGACTATTTGCATTGTGTGCCTCCCCCCAACTCCTCTTTTTACACTGCTGCTACTCTGTTTATTATACTGTATATGCATAGTCACTTTAACTATACATTCATGTACATACTACCTCAATTGGGCCGACCAACCAGTGCTCCCGCACATTGGCTAACCGGGCTATATGCATTGTGTCCCGCCACCCACCACCCACCAACCCCTCTTTTACGCTACTGCTACTCTCTGTTCATCATATATGCATTGTCACTTTAACCATATCTACATGTACATACTACCTCAATCAGCCCAACTAAACGGTGTCTGTATGTAGCCTCGCTACTTTTATAGCCTCGTTACTGTACATAGCCTTTTTACTGTTGTTTTATTTCTTTACCTATTGTTCACCTAACACCTTTTTTTTGCACCATTGGTTAGAGCCTGTAAGTAAGCATTTCACTGTAAGTTCTACACCTGTTGTATTCGGCGCACTTGACAAATAAACTTGGATTTGATTTGATTTGAGTGCTCCACTCTCAGATGGAGGCTACAGTCAAGTCAAAGGTTAAGACTAAATGGCTTTGAATGGTTTTAATTTACTCCATTAAAGTGCCTAGAGATGACAAATAGGACTGTAAAAGACTTCAATGTCGCTGTTATCAAGGAAATGTCTTATTTAAGGCCAGTGGCGCGAAGCCGAGTCCTCCTAACCCAGACACGCTGCAAGGGTGTTGGGAAAATAGGGGAAATCACTGTAATAAAGGCTGATGTTAACGATGTGTACTGAGAAATTCAGGTAACAGACAAAATAAAGGAAACACCAACATAAAGTGTCTTAATAGGGCGTTGTGTCACCACGAGACAGAACAGCTTCAGTGCACCTTGGTATAGATTCTACAAGTGTCTGGGACTCTATTGGAGGGATGTGACACCATTCTTCCACGAGAAATTGGTGAAAATCACTGTCTCAGGCGCTGCTCCAGAATCTCCCATACTGTAAGTGTTCCATTGGGTTGAGTTCTGGTGACTGATACTCACACACACAGCCTTTAAACCCTCTATGGTCATTTAAAACCTCTCTTTCAAAGTCACTGACATCTCCTCTTCTAGCCAGGGTAGCCAAAATAACAGGCAACTGGGCATTTTATACATGACCCTAAGCATGATGGGATGTTACTTGCTTAAATAACTCAGGAACCACACGTGTGGAAGCACCTGCTACCTGGGACAGCCAGAAGAGAACTGGACAACCCTCAGAGCCTGGTTCCTCTCTAGGTTTCTTCCTAGGTTCCTGCCTTTCTAGGGAGTATTTACTAGCCACTGTGCTTCTACATCTGCATTGCCTGCTCTTTGGGGTTTTAGGCTGGGTTTCTGTATAAGCACTTTGTGACATCTGCTGATGTAAAAAGGGCTTTATAAATACATTTGATTTGAAAATACTTTGTATAGCTCCTTTGCCCAAGTGTTTTCTTTTTTTGGCAGCTACCTGTATATGTTAGTTAAAACCAGAAGTGGGTTCAGGTGGGGTGGTCCCTCTATGGCTGTTTGAGGAGTAGGAATGGGACCAGGGAGGAAATGATGTGAGGGAGGGGGACAGCACTCTTAGAAAAAAAACATGCTTTCTAGAACCTAAAAGGGTTCTTTGGCTGTCCCTATAAGAGAACCCTTTGATGAACCCTTTTTGGTTTCAGGTAGAAAGGGTTCTGTGTAGAACCCTTTCCACAGAGGGTTTCCACAGACAGCTCTACCTGGAACCAAACAGGGTTCTCCTATGGGGACAGCTGAAGAACCCTTTTGGAACCTGTTTTTCTAAGAGTGTATACACAGGATAGGACTACCAGTTATTCCTGATAATCAGGCCATCAGACCTATAGGGAGCAGAGTGTTTCCGGGTCATGTCATGTAAGTCTCCTTTGTAAAAGAGTTGACCTCAATGACATTTCCTGGATAAACAAAGGTTAGAGAAAAAAGGAAAACGTGCATGAACTGAGGAGTGCAGGATGGCTTAGTTCAGACTGTTGTAGCTACGCATACTGTGTGTGTGTGTGTGTGTGTGTGTGTGTGTGTGTGTGTGTGTGTGTGTGTGTGTGTGTGTGTGTGTGTGTGTGTGTGTGTGTGTGTGTGTGTGTGTGTGTGTGTGTGTGTGTGTGTGTGTGTGTGTGTGTGTGTGTGTGTGTGTGTGTGTGTGTGTGTGTACATACTGAGTTCACTACGTACCTGTACCTAGAGTTTCTGAGGTCCCCCAAGACATGTTTCTCCTAGGGTTGGGCCGATATATGTTTACATCGAATATGGTGATATCTGACGTTGATGATATATCGCGAAGTGCAAGATTATACTCTATTTGAACTTTGCCAATCAAAACAGTGCAGTTTTATCAATATGTTGTTGACCATGAAGTGTAAATGAATGAACTGAGCCTTATTGTTTCACCATACAAAGATAATTTAATGACAATGCGACTATAATACCATAAATAATAATGGCACAGTCTGGAATTATTGCGTCATTAACGCCGCAAAACTATTATATCGGATATCGCGGTATTTGGAGTAGGATATCATAGAAGAGATCTCCCCAAATAGTGCAATGGTCCAGAGTCTTTAATGTTCAGTATGATATTATGACTGATATTAGGGTTGTCCGTTTGTTTCTGCAAAGTAGTTAAAACGCTGTCAGTTCCACTTTAATGCTCAGTATGAGCCATGCCACTGTAGGTGGAGATATGAGAGTGCAACCATAACAAGGCATAGAGCCTCCATATCATGTCATGCCTGTTTGGGTTTCATTAGCCGGAGAGGAATGATAGCACCCTATTCCCCATGGGAACTGGTTAAAAGTAGTGCATTATAGGGAATAGGGTGCCATTTGAAACACTACCAGAGTATGCATGTGCTCTTTGGGGTGTGACTGTTTACTGAGCTCTGTGGTTTAAACAGATCTGCTCCTGAGGGCCTCGGAGACAGATTAACTATGTCACTAAACTATCACAGGGCCCGTTGGAGGCAAGGTGGAGCGACAAGAGAGGGATGGGAGTTCAAACAGACAGAGAGGGATAGGGAATAGATAGAGGAGTGTGTGTGTGTATAGGTGGAGAAGAGAAATGCAAAAAAGCCTCACCCCTGTGGGATTGCCAGTGCCAATCAGCATGGTGGAAACAAGAAACTAGATTTACTCGTAGTAATTACAATTAAATGTGTAAGTAAATGTACTGTAACTGCTGGCTGAGGATTCACAATGAAAGGAGCTATTTTGATATCTCGGCAAGAGACAAAGGTTTTTGGGAAGGGCATTGTAAAGGAGAGAGCGAGACAGAGAGTGAAAGAGAGAGAGAGAGTCTGGCTGTGTCACTTACTTTTAGATTGAAGCCCATTGGGAAATCGGTCCTCCCATCTGAGAAATCTCTTTGGTGAAATTTGATGCTGTAAAATAGAGCCTGCAGTTATTGCATCGCACTATTCCTGTCCTCATGCGCATTCGACTCCATAGTTTACTCCTCAAACCTGCAGTTTCCTCTAGTAGTCTCCACTTTTTTCCCTTTTTCTTAATGCAGATCTATCAGCATTATATTATACTTTGCGTGACATTAGATTAGCTGAGTATGCATAATTGGACACCAGCAGGGCCTTTGGGCATATCTATAGTCTATTGTGGCCAATTCCTGTCATTGTCCCCATAAGGTGTATCCTCATGGGCCACACAACAAGTGAAGTGTACCCTCCCTGACGCCTGGTCGTTTTATATTGAACCGGCCCTTTTCAAAAGTGTGTTATTTTAGCCCCACACACAAGCCTTTTCAGACAAAAAGCCAAGGGGTTGCTATGATACACCTCATCTGAACAGCCCATAAATTGCAACCAATAATGAGCCTGTTGCCGTGGGAAACATTTCGAGTTGATAGATGGCTCTCATTAATGTGAGGTGCTGCTGCATCTGGGAAATAGCCTTTCATTCTTTTCCCATGTTGTTTAATCTGCAGAAGCAAGAGCCATTTGCCACCACGTCCCTTGGTAATAGTAACCAAAATCATATTTTAACGTGGAGTTAGAGACTGAGAGCAATGGGGGAGATGGAAGGAGAGAGAGAGAGAGAGAGAGAGAGAGAGAGAGAGAGAGAGAGAGAGAGAGAGAGAGAGAGAGAGGAGAGGGCACGACAAACAGAGAGAGAGAAGAAGAGACAGAGAGAGAAATTAATAGCAACACCCCATGCAGGAGAGGCACGCTACTTTACCTTCCCTTTATTGGAAACGGTAAACATAACGTGATTTAATTCACTGACTCAGATGACTCTGGGGAGCAGAGTGGAGGTCTGGGAGCGGACTGTCATTTCCCCAGAAGTTTGTGTAGCACCACGTTTCCATTTAGGACAAGCATAAGAGACAGACAGACAGATGGCTCTACAGCTCTGCTACTGTGGGACTGGGAACGAACCCCAGGTTGGGGACATGTTCTATTAACATACTGATACAGCCTTCAGCTACGAGACCAGACTGTTTACTACAGTGTTGTATTGGGATGAGAGTTTGACTGCGTGGAGACTACTACGCTATAGTCGTGTAGTACAGTGATGTACTGTAGTCAATGAAAGCGTGTGAGACAGCAAGCCAAGACACTCCAACCCTGTGCCCTTCCTCCTTCGTGTCACTTAGCTCAGTGTGGAACTACTTGAGAGGAGAGCGGAAAATGGTAGAGAGTGTGCGTTTGTGTGTGTTCACTCCTTTGTGTGTGTGTGTTCAATCTTTTGTGTGTGTGCGTGAGTACCTGTGTTTGAGAGTGTACACGTGTGTGTACCTCTGTGTGTGACCCATATAACAAGAGCGATAATCACCAAGCCGAACAAGCCCAAGCAATTGGGGTCAAGTGCTGGAAACACTATCGAAGCACCGTGTTGGAGGAGGATCAGTATCTCTACCTACCAAGGACACAAACACACACACACACACACACACAGCACACTTAACTACTATACAACATTGCGATGCACAACTTCTCAGTTTTTCAACCAGCGCATAACACTGCTAACTGTGATATGTCGATACTCCTCCTCCTCCCGGTGAACGCCCTTGTCGATCAAATGTTCTCTGTCTCCTTCACAGAGAAATCCAATTACAGTGTTTCACCCGAGCACACACCTTCTAGTAATAGCAGTGGATAAACAATGTGCTTTTTAAAACAAGTGCTATCTGAGACTTACACACACACACACACACACACACACACACACACACACACACACACACACACACACACACACACACACACACACACACACACACACACACACACACACACACACACACACACACACACACACACACACACACACACACACACACACACACACACACACACACAAAGCATTAACCTTTCCAAAATACCATCTGGGAGACGATGTTGGTTAAGTCTTATTTAATAGATTTTTAATTCTAGATTGTCTTTTAAATCCTCCCAGTGAGAAGCACAATGACTAGATGATTGGCTATCCATCAGCTACACAAGTGGATGTTTTCTCACATGAAAAATTAATTAACCGTTTGAAAAATGGATCATGTATTATAATACAGGGGGTTTGTGTTTTGTTGTCCTTAGATTAGTTACCAGTTAAGCAGTTGATCACTTTTCTGTTGGCTTGTACTGACATACAGCCACCATTTTGTACCAGATGTTTTGTTAGTTACGATCAGGTTATATCCCATCATAAATAGGGCTACAATATGTTATACAGATAAAAAACATCTTATGGAACAGCAAGGACTGTGAAGAGTCACACACACAGGTACAATTACACATAACATACACACTATACACACGCGTATATCTGGATTGTGTATTGTAGCAGAGTAGTGGCCGGAGGGCACATACTTAATGTATTGTGAAATCTGTGGGAAAATGTATTTTAATGTTTTAAAATGTTATTATAATCGATATTACTGCCCAGGAAGCGTAGCTGCTACCTTGATAGGAACTCATGGGGATCCCTAATAAATACAAATGAAGACATTTGTAGTGGGCTGTGAGTGGTGTATAATAATTAACCTAATGTTGTTGTGATACAAGTAGTCTTGAATTTTTGTATCATATGTCTCATTATAGACAGTGTAGCCAGGGTGTAACCAGAGTGTAGCCAGAGTGTAACCAGAGTGTAGCCAGAGTGTAACCAGAGTGTAACCAGAGTGTAGCCAGAGTGTAACCAGAGTGTAGCCAGAGTGTAACCAGAGTGTAGCCAGAGTGTAACCAGAGTGTAACCAGAGTGTAGCCAGAGTGTAGCCAGAGTGTAGCCAGGGTGTAACCAGGGTGTAACCAGGGTGTAGCCAGAGTGTAGCCAGAGTGTAGCCAGAGTGTAGCCAGAGTGTAACCAGAGTGTAGCCAGGGTGTAACCAGGGTGTAGCCAGGGTGTAGCCAGAGTGTAGCCAGGGTGTAACCAGAGTGTAACCAGAGTGTAACCAGAGTGTAGCCAGAGTGTAACCAGAGTGTAGCCAGAGTGTAGCCAGGGTGTAGCCAGGGTGTAACCAGAGTGTAGCCAGGGTGTAACCAGAGTGTAACCAGCCAGGGTGTAACCAGGGTGTAGCCAGGGTGTAGCCAGAGTGTAACCAGGGTGTAGCCAGGGTGTAGCCAGGGTGTAACCAGAGTGTAACCAGGGTGTAGCCAGGGTGTAGCCAGAGTGTAACCAGAGTGTAGCCAGGGTGTAACCAGAGTGTAACCAGAGTGTAGCCAGGATGTAGCCAGGGTGTAGCCAGAATATAGCCAGAGTGTAACCATGGTGTAACCAGGGTGTAACCAGGGTGTAGCCAGGGTGTAACCAGAGTGTAACCAGGGTGTAGCCAGGGTGTAACCAGGGTGTAGCCAGGGTGTAACCAGAGTGTAACCAGGGTGTAACCAGGGTGTAGCCAGGGTGTAGCCAGCGTGTAACCAGAGTGTAGCCAGAGTGTAGCCAGAGTGTAACCAGAGTGTAGCCAGGGTGTAACCAGAGTGTAGCCAGGGTGTAACCAGAGTGTAGCCAGAGTGTAGCCAGGGTGTAACCAGAGTGTAACCAGAGTGTAGGGTGTAACCAGAGTGTAACCAGAGTGTAGCCAGGGTGTAACCAGAGTGTAGCCAGGGTGTAACCAGAGTGTAGCCAGGGTGTAACCAGAGTGTAGCCAGGATGTAGCCAGGGTGTAGCCAGGATATAGCCAGAGTGTAACCAGGGTGTAACCAGGATGTAGCCAGAGTGTAGCCAGGGTGTAGCCAGAGTGTAGCCAGAGTGTAACCAGGGTGTAACCAGGGTGTAACCAGAGTGTAACCAGGGTGTAGCCAGGGTGTAACCAGGGTGTAGCCAGGGTGTAACCAGGGTGTAACCAGAGTGTAGCCAGGGTGTAACCAGAGTGTAACCAGAGTGTAACCAGGGTGTAACCAGGGTGTAGCCATCATGTAACCAGAGTGTAACCAGGGTGTAGCCAGAGTGTAGCCAGAGTGTAACCAGAGTGTAACCAGGGTGTAGCCAGGGTGTAGCCAGGGTGTAACCAGGGTGTAGCCAGGGTGTAGCCAGGGTGTAACCAGGGTGTAGCCAGGGTGTAGCCAGGATGTAACCAGAGTGTAGCCAGAGTGTAACCAGGGTGTAACCAGAGCGTAACTTATGGTGGGTGATGAGATTGTGAAAACTTGTTTTTATTTTATTCTCTCAGGCCTTGTCTTATTAAGGCAAGATATGATGCTGTCCAGTGATTCACTAACTCATTGTCAGGCCCAGGTACTACTGCCTGTCTGCTCTGTTGCCTGCTATATCCAATTCAATCTATCTGCTACACCACCATCTTAATAGGCTAGAGCCCTCCCGGGGACATCTGGAGTGGAATAAAGACACACACACTCACGCACGCACGCACGCACGCACGCACGCACGCACGCACGCACGCACGCACGCACGCACACACACACACACACACACACACACACACACACACACACACACACACACACACACACACACACACACACACACACACACACACACACACCTTAATAGGCTATATACCTCATGGGGATATACAGTATGTAGTGGAATGCTCTTGTCTACTGGACCATAGGCTATGAAATAAGCAACAGCAATCATAGTGCTACATGTCAGACCTCATGTAAAACCTCAAATATGTTAAATACCATATCTTATCTGATAATATAATGACTAAAAATCCACATGGCCAAAGCCCAAAGGAAATAAATGGTTGGAACATAATAAATCAAAATGTCTAAGCTGCAATTATTTTTGTATCCAGCCCCCTGCATACAGTAGGTGTCACTCAGTCAACACATGCGTTGGAGGCTACTCCTTTATCTTATAATCACAGTTCTTTCCTCTCTAAATGTCAACTGTAAGGGGGTTATCTATGGACAACTATGAATAATATACAGTACCAGTCCTGCCAATAACCAGGATCTGAAGACTTGTCTTCTGCCACCAGAATTATTTTCTGGACAGAATTAGGTCATTTTCTGATGAAGATGAGTTGTGTATCGTGTGTGTGTGTTGCTTGGTAATGGAGCTAGTGGTTGTTGGCCCATCTGGCACCTGTGTCTAATTCATGTCCAGGCAGGCAGTCTCTTTTGATTTGGGTCTTCCGCTTATTGTTCAATGAGATGTGGCATCCTTCAACCCCCCCCCCCCCAAAGAATATACAAAATTACAGCCTTCCTTTTTGCAATGCCACGAGTCAACTAGGCCCAGTTAACCCTGGTTCTATCTCCACATAACCAGATGGCCTCTCCCCAGTTAACCCGTGTTCTATCTCCACATAACCAGATGGCCTCTCCCCAGTTAACCCTTGTTCTATCTCCACAGAACCAGATGGCCTCTCCCCAGTTAACCCTGGTTCTATCTCCACATAACCAGATGGCCTCTCCCCAGTTAACCCTGGTTCTATCTCCACAGAACCAGATTATCTCTCCCCAGTTAACCCTGGTTCTATCTCCACATAGCCAGATGGCCTCTCCCAAGTCAGCTGTCCGCAGGGCCAGATGTGAGTCTAGATTTACTGATGTCATGGTCTCCTATGGGGCTTCGCTGGGGCTTCAGAGTCCAGAGTGTCTGCACTGCACAATGGAGACTGTTACTGTAGGCTGGTAGTAGAAATGTGGGACGTCACACCTACACCTGGGTTCAGCTACTATTTGGACAATTTAACAGAATGGGTATAGTTAAGTCTTTGTTTGTCAATGGTGGGTGTGCTCAGTGCTCAGTGCCCAGACTGTTCCAGTATGTGTTTTTAGGAATCAATAGCCGTACGTATGCCATCTCTATGAGTCACGTCACTGCATGTTTATGCCATTGATAGTTTCTCTTCAATCTAGCAGAGGACATTTACACAGGCAGTTGTTTGTGAGCTGCATTTTCCCTCACTCTTTTTAAAAAGACATTTAGGATATTATGAATGATCCACCAGTCTTAACATAGCCCAATAACCCAATGTTGTTTTCTTCTTCGGTGCTTATGAAAGGCGGCATGGCAAATTAACCCAGTTCGCAGTACTGAGACATCATCATATCGCTGCCTATTGATTCCATGAGCATTATAAAGGAGCCAGAAACAGAAAGAAAAGAGGGAAGAGCTGAGAGAAAGAGAAGCTGTATCAAGTCTATTGACTGGTGAAGATCTGGGAGGCAGACTTAGGGGGTGATTAGATCATATGAACATTTCCACTCTTAGTTCCGTTCACATACACATGGGTAGCAGATGTTAATGCGAGTGTAGCGAAATGCTTGTGCTTCTAGTTCTGACAATGCAGTAATAACCAACAAGTAATCTAACTAACAATTCCAAAACTTCTGTCTTATACACAGTGTAAGGGGATAAAGAATATGTACATAAGGATATATGAATGAGTGATGGTACAGGGCAGCATAGGCAAGATACAGTAGATTGTATCGAGTACAGTATATACATATGAGATGAGTATGTAAACAAAGTGGCATAGTTAAAGTGGCTAGTGATACATGTATTACATAAGGATGCAGTCGATGATATAGAGTACAGTATATACGTATGCATATGAGATGAATAATGTAGGGTAAGTAACATTATATAAGGTAGCATTGTTTAAAATGGCTAGTGATATATTTACATCATTTCCCATCAATTCCCATTATTAAAGTGGCTGGAGTTGAGTCAGTGTCAATGTCAGTGTGTTGGCAGCAGCCACTCAATGTTAGTGGTGGCTGTTTAACAGTCTGATGGCCTTGAGATAGAAGCTGTTTTTCAGTCTCTCGGTCCCAGCTTTGATGCACCTGTACTGACCTCGCCTTCTGGATGATAGCGGGGTGAACAGGCAGTGGCTCGGGTGGTTGATGTCCTTGATGATCTTTATGGCCTTCCTGTAACATCGGGTGGTGTAGGTGTCCTGGAGGGCAGGTAGTTTGCCCCCGGTGATGCGTTGTGCAGACCTCACTACCCTCTGGAGAGCCTTACAGTTGAGGGCGGAGCAGTTGCCGTACCAGGCGGTGATACAGCCCGCCAGGATGCTCTCGATTGTGCATCTGTAGAAGTTTGTGAGTGCTTTTGGTGACAAGCCAAATTTCTTCAGCCTCCTGAGGTTGAAGAGGCGCTGCTGCGCCTTCTTCACGATGCTGTCTGTGTGAGTGGAACAATTCAGTTTGTCTGTGATGTGTATGCCGAGGAACTTAAAACTTGCTACCCTCTCCACTACTGTTCCATCGATGTGGATAGGGGGGTGTTCCCTCTGCTGTTTCCTGAAGTCCACAATCATCTCCTTAATTTTGTTGACGTTGAGTGTGAGGTTATTTTCCTGACACCACACTCCGAGGGCCCTCACCTCCTCCCTGTATGCCGTCTCGTTGTTGTTGGTAATCAAGCCTACCACTGTTGTGTCGTCCGCAAACTTGATGATTGAGTTGGAGGCGTGCGTGGCCACGCAGTCGTGGGTGAACAGGGAGTACAGGAGAGGGCTCAGAACGCACCCTTGTGGGGCCCCCGTGTTGAGGATCAGCGGGGAGGAGATGTTGTTGCCTGAGCCATTGAATTGAGATTCTACTTTGTCTCTGTACTGACGCTTAGCTTGTTTGATAGCCTTGCGGAGGGAATAGCTGCACTGTTTGTATTCGGTCATGTTACCAGACACCTTGCCCTGATTAAAAGCAGTGGTTCGCGCTTTCAGTTTCACGCGAATGCTGCCATCAATCCACGGTTTCTGGTTAGGGAATGTTTTAATCGTTGCTATGGGAACGACATCTTCAACGCACGTTCTAATGAACTCGCACACCGAATCAGCGTATTCGTCAATATTTTCATCTGACGCAATACGAAACATGTCCCAGTCCACGTGATGGAAGCAGTCTTGGAGTGTGGAGTCAGCTTGGTCGGACCAGCGTTGGACAGACCTCAGCGTGGGAGCCTCTTGTTTAAGTTTCTGTCTGTAGGCAGGGATCAACAAAATGGAGTCGTGGTCAGCTTTTCCGAAAGGGGGGCGGGGCAGGGCCTTATATGCGTCGCGGAAGTTAGAGTAACAATGATCCAAGGTTTTACCACCCCTGGTTGCGCAATCGATATGCTGATAAAATTTAGGGAGTCTTGTTTTCAGATTAGCTTTGTTAAAATCCCCAGCTACAATGAATGCAGCCTCCGGATAAATGGTTTCCAGTTTGCAAAGAGTTAAATAAAGTTTGTTCAGAGCCATCGATGTGTCTGCTTGGGGGGGATATATACGGCTGTGATTATAATCGAAGATAATTCTCTTGGTAGATAATGCGGTCTACATTTGATTGTGAGGAATTCTAAATCAGGTGAACAGAAGGATTTGAGTTCCTGTATGTTTCTTTCATCACACCATGTCTCATTAGTCATGAGGCATACGCCCCCGCCACTCTTCTTACCAGAAAGATGTTTGTTTCTGTCGGCGCGATGCGTGGAGAAACCCGTTGGCTGCACCGCCCCGGATAGCGTCTCTCCAGTGAGCCATGTTTCCGTGAAGCAAAGAACGTTACAGTCTCTGATGTCCCTCTGGAATGCTACCTTTGCTCGGATTTCATCAACCTTGTTGTCAAGAGACTGGACATTGGCAAGAAGAATGCTAGGGAGTCTGATCAGAAGACCGCCTCGTTTCCCTCTTTTTCGGAGTCATTTTTCGGGGCCGCTGCATGGAATCTATTCCGTTGACCTGTTTGTAAGGCAGAACACAGGATCCGCGTCGCGGAAAACATATTCTTGGTCGTACTGATGGTGAGTTGACGCTGATCTTATATTCAGTAGTTCTTCTCGACTGTATGTAATGAAACCTAAGATGACCTGGGGTACTAATGTAAGAAATAACACGTAAAAAAACTGCATAGTTTCCTAGGAACGCGAAGCGAGGCGGCCAACTCTGTCGGCGCCAGAGATGTCAGGTGGTGTTATAATTAAATACAGAACAACAAGAACAAAACAGAGCTGCTGCATCAAAGATCAGAGCTTCTCCTTTCACACAGTTTATACCCAGATGGAAACACACACACACAGTCTATACCCAGATGGAAATACACACACACACAGTCTATACCCAGATGGAAATACACACACACAGTTTATACCCAGATGGAAACACACACACACAGTATACCCAGA